>NW_006239079.1:1062999-1077338 GCF_000226075.1 Solanum tuberosum | reverse complement strand
CAAGAAAATTGAGTATGATGTATCACATTTTTTGTTAAACTGATAAAGAATATGATATGATATGTCTTTAAATGAGTAATTTTCAGTTATAAAGTTAATTATGGGAAGTTGCTCATTGTATGGACGTAATGTAAGGATAGTGGGTTATATTTAGAGTCAATTCCTTATTTAGTTTGTTGTACTTAAAGATGTATTAATGTATAAATAAATAAAATTAAAAACTAAACAAAAATACAGCAAAAAAGTGATATAAATTGTAGTCATTTATTGTAAATAGCATACTTATAGTTATTGGTATTCATTAACCCTATAAATTTAGTTATTTTTGTAAGATGCTCAATATTGTATATATGGTAGTGATGTATGTGTAGTTAAATAGTTTTTCCTTTTAATATTTATAGCCCAAAATAGGTAGCCCATTCCAGATATTGTAGTTCAGTAGTTGTTGGGCTGATGACATAGGGGCCGTTTGGATTGCTTGGATTTAAGTAGCTTTTAAGTTTCAGAATATGAAACACTTTTTTAAGTATTAGAATTTAGAGCTTAATTTATGAGATTAAAAAACTAAAAAATTAATCAAAGCAAAACAGTTTTTAGGCCAAAATAAGTCAAAAGCAACAAGTTGGAGTTGGTTGGCTTAAAATCACGTAGTTTAAAAACTAGGTAAAACTATCTTATTAGAGATGTATACGTACCATATATACTAATTCTACATATATATATACTTTCAAATAATTACATATTTTATCATTAATTAAGAATATTTTTTTATCATATATTGAGAAAAATACACCTACATATATGTTATTTTGCCACAAGATACACTAAAATAGAGAGAGAGGCGAGTGAGATGGCCATGTATCCAGATACATGTTGAACACTAGATACATGTACTTGTATGTATCTGGTGTGATTCACATGTACCTGTGATACCATATAAATAGGAGAGTGACAAACGATTTTTGTTATGTTTTCCAGATAAATGTGAATCCACTTGGATACAATATATCTAGAACAAATTACACATAATTTGTTCAATGACCCGTGTATCCCGATATACACATATCTGGATGTACCAAAATCTGGTAGGATTCAAAATATTGTAAACTAGGATGTATATAAGTAATTAACTTCTAAAGTACGTGAAATTTCTATAAGTTTCCAAAACTACTTTAAATTTTGTTTCTCCAAAAATTTACAAAGAACTTAGAAGCTAAAAGCCCATCCATATGGGCTCAAATCATGAGCTATCTTTAACATCTCATGTATAGCTGAGTTGGGCCTGATATGAATATAAGTCCATATTTTCACAAAAATATGCATGTTAATTAAAAGGGATAAGGGTCTGAAATATATCCGAACTTTGACCGAAATTGTTGTTACGATAACAAACTT
Organism: Solanum tuberosum; assembly: GCF_000226075.1. NCBI lineage: Eukaryota > Viridiplantae > Streptophyta > Magnoliopsida > Solanales > Solanaceae > Solanum > Solanum tuberosum. Next base: position 1,075,943 of record NW_006239079.1, on the reverse strand, counting down.
TGGAAAAGACCTTTTACCCCCTGTACTATTTAATAGTATATTTTAAAGGCATATATGTGCCCACGTGGACATAAAAAATAATGCATAATTATAAATAGAAATGTGTCCACGTGGGCACATATATACTTTTAAAATACATTAGTAAATAGTTCAGGGGGTAAAAAATACGGTATTAAATAGTCTGGGGGGTAATAGGTCCTCATTAAAGTTTGGTATCGTAACAACAATTCCGGCCAAAATGGTCCTCATTAAAGTTTGGTATCGTAACAACAATTTCGGCCAAAATTGGGATATTTTTTAGACCCTTATCCCTAATTAAAAGATGCAGATTATAGAAATTGCCATCTCAAATTTTCAATTTAATGTATAGTGTATTTTGCACAAAGATATGCATGGCAATTACATTAGAACACTCGTATCTTGTGCTGCAATTCATGTGAGTACATTGTTTTAATTTCAAAAATTCTAAGGGAAAAACAAATTAGTAATTTTCATTTTGTACGGTAAACACAATGAATTAGGGGCCGTTTGGTTACCGTATAAGTTGCATTTTATCCATGTATAAAAAGTTGCATTACTTTTACCATGTTTGGTAGAATTTATTTTTTAGGTGGAAAAGTCAACATAACTTATACCATGTTTGGTTGGTAGAATTCTAAATATTGTATAAAAGTTATTCATGTATTAATTTTATACGGTGTTTGGTTGTATTTTTTGTAGTCCTACATAATTAATACCAACATAACTTATGAGGGAATCTATGTATAAGTTATGCAGAGTAGAAGGTGGAATAAGTTATGCAGGTTTTAGTTATACATGTATTAAAATAGTAAATTACACATTTACCCTTATTGATTTATTTTTAATTATTTTCATTGAAAATGTTATCCAACTATGCTATTTTCCTAACTTTTTTTTAATACACGAACAACTTTTTTTTTTCTGTTTTCATTTGAAATCCAAATGTAATATTTTATTAATATTACAAATTGAATTGTATATAGCGTTATATATTATTAAATATATTCCACTTCTTTAATTAACATGTATTATTATTTTGTTTAGGATGTGAATTTATACATAATTCATTTATTTGGTATATTAAAACTGTATAAACAATATATACAACATATTGATAGAATATTTACATTATATAAAATAGGATATTATAATGTACTTGAAATATATTAATCGTATTTTATTTTTATAAGTTATAAACATAAAAAAATAACAAAATGAAAAAATAGCATTCCCAATTAAGTATAGAGGGGGAATTTTTTTTCTTTTACTTTTTATTCAATAAAAGGGAGAATTTATACTATTTGCTTACTTATTTATTTGTAAGTAATATATATTAATTTACAACAAATTCAATATTTATTAGTTAATAATTTATGCATTGTGATCTCTACATAATTAAATAATATATGCATAACTAATACTTGCATAATTAAACCCTGCATAACTAAATCCTACATAACTAATACCTGCATAACTAATACCTGCATAATTAAACCCTGCATAACTAATACCTACATAACTAAACCCTGCATAACTAATACTTGCATAACTAAACCCTACATAACTAATACCTGCATAACTCTAACCAGTAACCAAACGGCCCCTTAGGGTCTTAAACGCATTATTTATGTGATTTTTCCTTTAATAAACTTCCTATTGTGGACAAGGGGGGAAAACGAAAAAATAGAAGTATTTGAAAATACCCTAAATTTGGCGTGAATTATTAGTTTCGTCCCCAACTAATGACGATCTAAACAACACCCCCCTATTTGACTAACTGAATTTAAATACACTATTGATCTTGTCACATGAGTGAAATACACCCCTAAATTCTCGTCAAGTTGAGGGATGTTTTCAACACTTCTCTCAACTTTTACTAATAGTCTCACGCTCCTACAAGAGTTTGAGACCACTTGCTATGTCCAGTGGCATTTCAGTGGTGTATTTAAGTTCAGTTAGTCAAGTAAATGAGTGTTTATAAGACTATCAATAATTCAGGGATGAAACTAATAATTTACGTCAAGTTTAGAGGTGTTTTCAATACTTTTCTCTAAAGACATGGTGTAGCGCTACTAGCAAAAACAAAAGGCTTAAAATAGCTCAATTTTAAGCAAATGACCCCAAATAATCCTTAGCTTCAAAATAAAGACAAATTTAGCTAAATCCTATTTTTCTCTATTTCTTTCCTCGCTAACTGGATGAGTACTTTGAATTATCTCTTAATCTTAAATAGCTGGTCATTTTATTCTAATAATTTTGTTAAATTACTGAAGTACCCTTTGATAAAAATTGTCTCATGTTTTTAAGAGAATAAATTCAACGGTACTTATAAAAAGATCTTCGAAGTAGAAAACTCAACAATTAATCCTTTAAACATGTTGAATTTATATGCTCAATTTCTAATTATTGCAAGTTACCTAGAGATCTAAACAAAATTTTATAACAACCTTCTTGAAACCTGATACAACAAATAAAATGGTTGAAAGGGCACGACTCGTCCTACAATAACTAAACTTATGCCTAGTGGGACATAAGTTTTTATGAAATTAGAGTTACGCGAGAATAATTTCAAAATATTATGATACAAATATATACTTATGCCTTAACAATTTTATTTTATTTTGTTATGAGACATAAATTTAAGATTAGCACAAAATAAGAATATAAGAGCTAATTCCCCATCAAAATGTTGTTGAATGAGTTTCACGTTGCATAAATATATATGTTGCTTGGGTGGCCTTTGAGACATCCGAATTAAATTATTAATAGTAATACTATAGATCTAAATTGTTGACAAGTACAATGAGGAACTTAAAATCTATATCTGGATGCTGAACGATGAGGAGACAATAAATATGAAATATCTTTTATAAAATTTGTCTTTCCTATTCTTTTTAATGGAAGTCTGGATTTTTAAAAATATCAACAATCAAATAAAAATTTCCTCTGTACCAAATATACCCCTAATTAATCTTCATAATTTGTGTTAAAATAATTATATTTGGATGTTAGGTCCAATTGTTTGCAAGCATGGCATGTGAGGTGCTTAAAATTTGGAACCATATTATAGTGGTTAGATTACTCAAATGAAGAATGAGGGATTCCTTCATGCATAATGAGTTGTCAGACTATTGAGAGAAATTAGTTGAAGATAAACCAATAATTTGTATGTGGGAAACAAAATGCAAGTGACACCTTGTTTTCTAGTCACTACAAATACAAATAAACCAATAATCATTGACTATTTTATATTTTATGATAGCGGGGTTGGTAAATCAGTTTGCGTACTAGCTACTATATATATATATTGTTGAAAAATTAATAATTTCAATTCAATTTAAGTAGTCTTTTAATTTGTTCATACATATTTCATACATTTCAAATACAAAGTCGGATAAAAATTTATGTGATTTGGTAAACATAACCAAACTGTCATCATTCCTATCAGATAATCTGGTCTATCAAAATTTAGACGAATAAAAAGTTTGAACCTACTATTTCTATGTTAATAAACTCTAATATTCCATAATAGTTACTCATTTTATTTACAATCAAATCACCCTTGTATTTTGCATTTTCCATGTTTTTATTCGAATTTGTTTAGCATGAGAGCTGACTTGTTTTACGCAGTAATTTACCCAGTATATGATATATTAGAAAGCTACTTCACATAATTTATTATATCTAAATTTCATTCGCTAACGATATTAAGTTTTTTAATTGCATTCTATATATAGCATCTTTAAAAAGGAATTTTATTTTAATCATAATTCATACCTCATATAATAGGTCAAATTTAAACCTGTTTTACCTCGTCAGTTTCTTTTATCATCCTTAAAAACTATAAATTCCCAATAAAATCGATAAAAAATATTTGATCAGTTCCTCTATATATTTTATGAAAGTTCCCAGACTCAATATTTGAATATAAAACACTATAGTTTGTAATTGAATGTTAACTACTTCAATTTAAATTTAAAAATTGATCAGAATGTTCTACTTTTTGTTTAATACTGGTTTTTCAATTTGAATATTGTGGTTTTGAATTGAATATTTAAGTTTTTTTAAATGTTATAGTTTTTTTTTTTTTAAATATTCTAATTGTGGTTTGAATACTTTATTTTATTTTGTTAATAGAAACAATATAGTTTTGAATTGAATACAATATTTTTAAAACTGAATATTGTAGTTAGTTCTACTATGGATTTAGAAAATTAATTTTCAAACAAATCCAGAAAGTGGAGTAATGATGGCATAGATTACATTCATCTATTTTTAGGAATCGGTTATTATTTAATGCTAAATTTTAGAAATATCAATACTCTACTTAAATCATGCTGCCATCGTTTTTCTATTTTTTAAAATACGCTAGATATAGGATGTGAATATTTGTAAGATTCTCTATGTAATTACTAAGTGAAAAAGTAGTATGATGATATTTACTTAAACTACCCTAATCGTTTCTCGCTTTTGGACAACCAAAAGGAAAAAGAAGTCTTGGAACTATAGTAAAGTTATCTTCGTATGATTTATTTCACTTATGTGTCTGCCAACACCATGCATAAATGGTGGATGCTTCGCGGTACTTTTTTCCTTTTTGGGAGAAAGAAAGGAAGGTACTCAATCTAACCAAGCTCAAGAAGCAAATGGATTATAAAAGTATAAAACCTCAAGGTGAAACATAGATATAAGATGCAACATTGGAAAACAGAATGGTGAAAGAACCACAAAGTAAAAAACTACCTTAGACTAATAATCATTAGATCTAGATATCAAGAAGCTGTTTATTTTATTGGTTAAACTAAACACATGGTCATCATTTTCCTTTTTCCCAACACCCCCCCCACTTACCTTCTATCATTTGGATGTGTTAGTTAATCAATTACAAGAAATCCAACTAGTTCATGTTCCCTTTTGTCATTTTGCACCCTTCACAACAAGCAAGGAATAAAGATCAATCATTAAAAATCTAAGTCGCTAGAAGATTCATATTCTAGATTAGCTTAACTTTAACAAAGTAAAAAAAAAAAGATAGATACTTTAATTGAGCAAAATGCAAATGTTTTTTTTTTTTTGCTACTCATATTCATAGTATCAACATTCTACATATGAATGCCTCCTATTATATCATGGTTTATCAACAAGACAAAACATTACAATTTGGAAATTGGTGATATAGCATGATGGAACCTTATGTAGTAGACTCCCAATTATTGGTCTCAAGTAGATGATCATATGAAACAGGGGAATCTAACAAGGACTCTACATACAAAAAAGAATTGGAGAATAGGTACCAACCAAACCAACTTGTGAAAACAAGAAATTTCACACCCAAACAGTCCCTTAAACTAATAAGCAAAGATAACTTGTTGTTTTTCTACCAAGACTTACTACTCTTTTTTCAGAGCAAATCCCAATTGAATCGAGGTTGAGCAGAGGAAGCATGATTATTATTGCTTTGCGTTGTGGTTGAGTAATGATCCAGTAATGGCCCCGGTGCGGGATCAAATGTTTCCCACTGTGTAGTTATGACAACAGAACCCGAGGCTGAGTGCCTGGACGGCTCCTGATGCTTAGCTTGTGTAGGCGAATTGGCGAATGAATGCCTGCCGTTCTGGTTTTGAACAGGGGACGATGCTTGCTCGTTGGAATACCTACGCTGGTGCTGGTGCTGTTGAGGAGATGGGGAGGATTCCTGTTTCGGAATGTGATTCCCGTTGCTCGATGGTGCTGAATTTTTCATCTTCAACACATCTAGTGTTTCGACATATTTTTGCACTCTTTTCACCTGTGCAAAAACAGACACCATATTTTAGTCCATCCTTAAAGCAACGAATCGAAAATCTCAAATCGCTCTGCCAGTGCAGAAATTACCTGCATTTTCCTCTGCAATTTAACATCACCTTCAGCTGCAATTCCATCCAATTTAAGCAATTGATTCATCAATAACTCAATCACTTTAACCAAATCCTTCTCTACAACTTTTGCACCTTTGGAAATTATCGATTCAAATGCAGACACCTAAGCAATCCAAACATAAGTAAAATGAATATCTTATCTATCTCTAAGCCTAAACCAATAAAATAAAAGACTTTACGTATATACACCAAGAATTGAACCCATCTTATTTAAAATGAATTTTTACCTGTCCAGCAAGCCTATCGACTTCAAAACTGATGTCTGCTATAGTTTTAGCAGCTTTCTCCATCTTAGCATTCTTTCTCAACTCAAGGTACCGTTTTTCTTGGCAAAGTGGATCTTCAACTACAACAATCTTCGACTTCTCCTTAACACCAGAAATATCAAGGAAAGCATTGTTGTCTCTTTCTTTGTCTTTGTACAACAACTTCTGATCTTGGTGGTGCAGCCCTGTTGGCCCCGTTAACATCTTCTTCAATTCCCCTTCAACAATTCCATAACAATAATGTAAATTCAATAATAATAATAAACTAAAATAAAAAGAATTTTTTTAGTTTCACTTACCAAAAGTTGCTTGAGGACTGATATTGATTTCATGGTAAATTGAGCCATACTTGACCCGGATCCGAATCGGAGGTGGAGGAGGACGGTTTTCCGAATCCGGGTTACGCTTCTGAACCAACATTCCACCGGGTCGGACTTCCCATTCGTTGTCGGCAGCAGTACGGTCTCTACCGGCAGCGGAATTGTCGTGCATCATCGGAGGCATAGCGGTGGTTTTGGTCTTCATTCGCATCATATTTTTTTTTTGGTAATGGTAAAACAGAGGATTAAAACGAAGAAATTAAATTTAAATATTTGCTGACGTTGAATTTTTAAGAAATCAGATCAAAGCATTGACTTCACAGTACATATCCATTTCCAAAACCAGTTAGAAAACAGAGTTTTAGCATTAAGACGAACGCCACGCGTGAAGAAAAGAAGAGGAACAGCAAAACACTAGACGCACTGCTGCCAAACTTTCCAGCTATTATTACTTGTCTATTAACCGCTTTAAGCAAACAAAGAAAAGAATCAATACCAAAGATAAGCAAAACGAAATAACAAATTTTAACCGGAGAATCAAGAAAACTCTGTCGGCGATAAATCCCGTAGAAAAAGAAAAATGGTAGATCTCGTTAAAGAATCAAATGGGTAAGCAGCCAAAATTACCAAAAATAGCCAAACTATCGGTACAAATCGCAAAATAAATCGATTTATCCGATCGAAAAAAATTGCTAAGAATGAATTTTAGTATCAATGTTGAAAACTTGAAATAGATCAGAAACAAAAAAAAAAAAAACTAATATTTTTCTCTCTTTTGATTGGTTGTTTTTTTGATTTTTTTTGTGTGTGGAGAAGGCTGGAAGAAGATGGGGGACAGAGAGAGATGGAAAAAATACGATACTACAAAAATGTATAAATAAATGAATGGACAGCAAACAGTAGAAAATAGGGTGAGAACTCTACTACACATTTACATTATATAATAATACTAATAAAAAAGATTTGAACTTTGGTAGTCTATTTAATTATTGGTAGGGCATCACTTTATATATGTATATTTCTAGAGTAAGTCAGTCATGACAAATATATAAGAAAAAATAAAGGAAGGCAGACAGAGAAGCTGCCAAAAGCCTTGTGTTTAAAATCTATTGGAAAATTACCATGTTTGATATAAAATACAATCTAGAAAACTAAGCAACATATTTAAGATTTTACCTAATTTACACGAAAAAAAAAGAAAGAGAAAAATTGTCAAAAATGAAATTTTTAAACAGTTGGAAAATCCCTTTCACTAACAGAGGTTTTTGAGGTTTAGTCCAGGCGTCGCCTTTGTCTTTCTTATTTTTTATTTTATTTTACATTTTTACCAAAACAATCGCATTTTTTTTTATTGTGTGTATGAATTCAATTCACTAAATTACTAAGTGAAATGAAGTCTTATCTATGATACTATTAATAATAAAGTATTTTGGTAACTGCGGACAAGGTGAATAGTTTGGTCAACTTCATTGAACCAATTTGGCTAAAATATTTAAACACTTACCTATTTTAACTCCTCTAAAGAGAAATTAATCACTTGGGTATTAACTAATTCTACTTACCTTTTCTTTGACAAAAAAATTAAGTTGGTCTACAGTTTTATTTATTCCTTTACTAAATTTTAAATAAATGCATTATTTAAAGAGCTTTGAATTGACCATAAAAAATCACCAACATGGCATCCAGCTTTTTGGCACAGTATATTTTTTGTCAATTTGTCCATGTGTGAGGCAGACTTTTTCTTCAAATAATATACTACAATCAATTTTTTCCCAATCTTTTTAATTTAAATTTTAACAAAAGAGAATTTTACCTAAGAAAATAAAAAGTAGTCTAAATGGGGTAATGTTTTTGTCTTTTATCAGTTAAATTTATAATTTATGTATTTTTAGCAGCCTTCATGTCTAGTCTCCAAAAGTTAATGTACTAGGGACCCAATTGTCATTCAGACTGAAAAGATAATAGTATCAGTTTAAACTTTATATATTACTTCCCCCTTTTAAAAATAATAATATTTTAAAACTATAATTAATTAAAACGGAGTATAAATTATTGTGATAAATTAATGATATTAACTACTCCATATTTGTTTAAGAGAAGCATATAAAGATTAAAATGAATAAGAAAACAAAGAAAGTACTAACTGAGAGAAGATTTTTACATTTTTAGATTACTTAAAAATAAAAATCACTCCTAACAAGTATACATACAAGTAAAGGTTTATAATAATTAATAGGCGAAACTAATTATATAAAAATCAATTATAAAGAGTATTATGTCAAATTATACCAATATTGTTAAATTTAAGATCGATGACAATTATTTTATAAGATTATAGTAATTTTTCAAAAAAAATTATAGTAATTTTCATTTTTTAAGTACAACGTCAACGTACCATTGCCAACCATACAAAACAATAACACCTATGTCATAGGAGCGAAGTTAGCTTAGGTTAAGGGGTTTATTCGAATTTCTTCTAAAAATATTACTATATCTGAATTACGATGTTACCCTTATGAAATTCTATTCCGCCACTTTAATTACACGTGTCAAGTTACCATCAAATCCCGACCCGCAGTCGACGGTGACTGTATCTTTAACATTACCTCTCTTGGAAGCCATGCCAAATCTCCACCGACACTATTTGGACGGCTGGATGAGCGCAGCTTTTGCTATCAAGTCCACGTGTCAATTTTAAGACCGTTGATGTGATTCCACGTGGTCCTCTATTTTTCTGTGTTAATACCGTGGTCCGATGGAGACGGTACAACCCACTTGTGTGTATAAAAAGGTCAATGTATAGGGGCCGGTCGTTATTTGCTTTGTCTGTTGACTATTATTATTATTATTATTATTATTATTATTATTATTATTATTATTATTATTATTATTATTATTATTATTATTATTATTATTATTATTATTATTATTATTATTATTATTATTATTATTATTATTATTATTATTATTATTATTATTATTATTATTATTATTATTATTATTATTATTATTATTATTATTATTATTATTATTATTATTATTATTATTATTATTATTATTATTATTATTATTATTATTATTATTATTATTATTATTATTATTATTATTATTATTATTATTATTATTATTATTATTATTATTATTATTATTATTATTATTATTATTATTATTATTATTATTATTATTATTATTATTATTATTATTATTATTATTATTATTATTATTATTATTATTATTATTATTATTATTATTATTATTAGAGTATTTTATTTTCATAATTAGTATTTATTACATCTCATTTGTAAACTATTATATCACAAGTTTTGAGGGATGTAATAGAGAAATTTTATAGTTTATTTGCTAGTTTCTTAAAAGGATAAAAGTTTTTTTTTTATCAAGGTGTTTTTGAACAGTACTAAATGTTGGAAGAAATATTTGCTTTGAAAAACAGGTGTTTTATATTATTTATTTAAGGTTAAAATATCCATATAGTTTTTTTAATTCCCAAATTAATTCGTAATAATTTTATTTTGTTGTAATTTGACATTTAAAACATGGTCAAATACAAACAACTAACAAAAAACTTTCCAAATAATTTAATCAAAGTGCTTACTCTCTCAAAGCACTTTTGATTAGAATTACAGTATTTCTCAAGAATCTAACAACAACAAATTCAGATAAATTGAGCTAATGAATTTCAAACATCAATTACCTAAAACAAAAAACATTGTATGAATTTCGTATGATTCTTTTAAAATAAAATAAATAGATTCAAAAATTGCTTAAAAAGTAGTAAAGTAATTTTTAATTTGGTAGTTTAAAACATACTAAAAATAATACCATGATCACTCTATAAATGGAATTGATGTCAAACAAATTAAGACAAAATAAGTAGCATATGATTTCATCAATTAACTACTTAAGTATTGCTAGGGTTCCCTAGCTTCTCTTGAGGGCAAACAAGAATATATATTATTTTGGAGTTTGTCTATAATTAATTAACTTTTAAAAAAGAGACAGTGTACCGACACTTTGAATATTTTAATTGATTAAAGTGGTTATAGTTTATTTATTTGGTAGAACGTACGTAGCAGTGGTTTCGTAGAAATTCAGTGGGACTAAAGTTTGAATTTTAATTTACCCAACTTTAATTTTGTGATGTTGATATTTTACCTTCTTACATCGACAAGTGACAACTTGCCAATCGTCGTTTCCTTTTATGTTTGTATATATATTGGATGTTACCTCATTTTTACTTCCTCCTAATAGTGGTAAATAATATTTTGTAATTTGATTGGATACGAAATTTAAGAAAGAAAGAAAAAACTTTTGAAATTTGTGATTTAAAATAAGTCATAATATTTGTGTAGTTATAAATCATGTCATTAAAGGTAAAATAAATATTTACAAAATTAAATTATCACTAAATATATAAATATGTCAATTCTTTTTATAATTGCGGAAAAAAAAAGTGTATGTCATATAAATTAAAACAGAACCACGCACTTTGCCAACTTGTTTATCTATCACTCATCTTTCTTCCCTTTTTTGTTGTTGTTATATGAAGGACAGATTAGGATTGTTTGTCGGAAAATTTGAGTGGGTACAAATTAAGTTATATTTGTAAACATTGAATTAAAGATAAGTGACTTAAGTTCGATTAAATTTATTTTTCTTTTTGGCTAGATCGGAGTAACCAAAATAAAACAAAGCCAAAGATAATATAGAAAGTAAAAATATTAATAATGGGAGAATTTTGGGATGGAAAGCAAGAAAGATGTATATTGAACTCTCCATCTGAAATTGTGTGTTGCAGGTGAGAAAAATGAGATATGATCTTTATTCCCATTAGGGGTGTTCACGGTTTGGATAAAAACCGATCCAAACCGGAAAACCAAACCAAATCGATAAAATAAAACCGATTTTATTTGGGTTTGGTTTGGTTTGGTTTTAGATTTTTGAAAACCGATATTATTTGGGAGAGAGTGGTGGAGATGAGAGTGAGAAAAGGGGTGTCCATCTCCGAGAACCAGTTTGGATTCATGCCGGGACGTTCGACTACCGAAGCCATTCATCTTATGCGTAGACTGGTAGAAAAATATAGAGAAAGGAAGAGAGACCTTCATATGGTGTTCATTGACCTTGAAAAGGCCTATGACAAAGTACCGAGGAATGTCCTCTGGAGGTGCTTGGAGTCTAAAGGAGTCCCGATGATTTATATTAGGGCGATAAAGGACATGTACGGTGGAGCCAAGACTCGGGTTAGAACAGTTGGAGGAGACTCAGAACATTTCCCAGTTGAGATGGGGCTGCACCAGGGATCAGTCCTAAGCCCTTTCCTATTTGCTTTGGTGATGGACGAGTTGACGCGGTCTATTCAGGAGACGGTCCCGTGGTGTATGTTATTTGCGGATGACATAGTACTGATTGATGAGACGCGGGACAGAGTTAATGCGCGGTTGGAGGTGTGGAGACAAACGCTGGAGTCCAAAGGGTTCAGGTTGAGTAGGACCAAAACAGAATATTTGGGGTGCAAATTCAGTGATGTGGTAGATGAGACAGATGTGGAAGTGAGACTTGCCGCACAAGTCATTCCTAAGAAGGAAAGTTTTAAGTATCTTGGGGCTGTAATCCAAGGGAGTGGCGACATCGACGATGATGTCACACATCGCGTTGGGGCTGCTTGGATGAAATGGAGGCTTGCCTCTGGAGTATTGTGTGATAAGAAAATTCCACCGAAACTTAAAGGTAAGTTCTACAGAGTGGTAGTTAGACCGGCCTTGTTGTATGGAGCGGAGTGTTGGCCAGTCAAGAACTCACATGTTCAGAAAATGCATGTTGCGGAGATGAGGATGTTGAGATGGATGTGTGGGCACACTAGGAGCGACAAGATTAGGAATGAGGTTATCCGGGAGAAGGTGGGAGTGGCCTCTGTGGTGGACAAGTTGAGGGAAGCGAGACTGAGATGGTTTGGACATGTGAAGAGACGGAGCGCAGACGCCCCAGTGAGGAGGTGCGAGGGGCTGGTAGTAGAGGGTACGCGGAGGGGTAGAGGTAGACCCAAGAAGTATTGGGAAGAGGTGATTAGACAAGACTTGGCTATGCTTCACATCACCGAGGACATGACTCTAGATAGGAAGGAGTGGAGGTCTCGTATTAAGGTTGTAGGTTAGTAGGGCTAGCGTGTTGTCTTCCCTTGCAAGGGTATGGGTTGTTAGCATTTGGAGTAGACCTAGCCTTATGCTGTTTACTGCGTTTCACGCATCGCATTACTTTCTTGTTGTTATTGTCTCATCTGTAGATTATACGCTCTCTTTTGTATTGGCTGTTATGTTTTATATATATCTCTCCTGTCATTTAGATTTGTTGTTCTTGAGCTGAGGGTCTCCCGGAAACAGCCTCTCTACCTCCACGAGGTA
>NW_006239079.1:1061535-1062827 GCF_000226075.1 Solanum tuberosum | reverse complement strand
GTATATGAGTGTCTATGTCAATTCTTTGTGGGACTGAAAATGTTATTTTCTCTTCCTTCTAGACCAATATAGTGAATTTTAAAACTTTATTGATAGTAAATTTAGTGATCGAAAGTTCAGTAATTTAAGTCATTCTAACTATTTTTTGTTTTGAATGGATTGTTGTCACTTTTTATCACATTTTAAATGAATTATTTCTTTTATTTTTGTGTATGGTTAATAACCGAATAACCGAACCAAACCAAATCGAAACCGATAATCACCAAACCGATAAATGTATATTATATTTTGTTTGGTTTGGTTTTGATAATTTTAAAACCGATTAAGTTGGTTTGATCATGGTTTTGATCAATAACCGATCCAAACCAACCCGTAAACACCCCTAATTCCCATGCAAGAGCTTGTTTATAGGACAAAATCCTTTGGGTGATAAATAAGAAAAGGCTAGTTAGAATACCCTAAAGGAGGAAAAGTTATTCTAAGTAGCGCACTCGAGTGTTATCAGATCTGATTCAAAATTGATTTGTGCCTAATATATGGAGTACCCTTGCAAATTATTTCCCACGGTTAGTAAGTACGTAGTAGTTATAGAATTGCTTTTTTAGTTTCTTGTTTTTATCGTATTAGCTGTTGTAGTTACTATTGATCATATGAATATTTTGTTATGCTTTTACTTCTATTAGTGTACTTCTTTTTCCATGACTGCTTTGAATTGTTTTTCCTTAAGACGATGATTTATCAGAAATAACTTGTCACGATCCAGACCGTTGTGATTGATACCCACACTAACACTCCGGTGGGAGAACCACTACTACAACCCAAACCAAGCAAATAATCTAAAAACTAAGGCATTTAAATCAAACACTAAGGTAATAAAAATAGAGGTCTCATAAACTCTAACAAAAGTCTAACAATAATAACTAACAATGCGGAAGAATAACCTAGAACCTGAAAGTCAATGTACCAAATCATCTAATAATGAACCAAGTCTAAACAAAAAAGGGATACAACCCCAACTAATGAACTAATCAACTAGCTAAAACAAATATCTAAGTCCGGAAATGGTGGACATAAACGAAAGAAAATTACATGGCTGCCCGAAAGAATTGGCTCACCCTTGAATTCGAAGCGATGATCACTCTAAGCGAGGTCTGTCATTAGCCACTTGAAGATGCCCTGTACTCAACAAAAATAAGAGCAAATGCAGTATCAATACACAACCACCATTTACTGGTAGGATCATGCGGCTATCCCACTAAGTGCAACATAAGCAAGTCAAGACAACATTATAA
>NW_006239079.1:1049482-1060845 GCF_000226075.1 Solanum tuberosum | reverse complement strand
TTCCTTAGCTCTAAAAGTTGAAAAGTGCATAATGAGGTCGTTTAGGGGTTTATTAATGACTTTAATTCGCGTCGGGCCCGCCACAGCTGCCACACCCCGCCAAAGCGGCAAAACTCAACACCAAAGCGGCATTCTCGAGACAGAGAGTAATTTAAAGAATTCCAAAATTCTCATTTCACAACACACCTCTAACCCACGACGCTCAGTAAATACCTTTTACGCTAAGATCGATTCAAGGAGTTCTACTCGCCCGAATTCAATTCCGTAAAGTCGTACGGATTCCTTAACGAGTTATCTAACTACTCATGTAATCAAAATCATAAATGTTTCACCCCGATTGTTACCAAATTTTCCTACACCTCAATGACTCCGATTTCGTCCAAATCTGGACAAGGTTGGGAAAATAAAATTACTACAAAAAAGTTTTCCGGACCCAAATTTCCTCCCGTTGGCTTTTCTATAACGACGGAAACAGGTCGTTACATAACTTCTCTATCTCTGAGGTAAGAATAAAATTTACGTACGTACTCTATTCTCCCTAATCCCCTTTTATGGAACTATACTCGATATATATGTTGTATTTGTCATTGGCAAAACTGTGCTAATGGTAACAAAGACTTTAACTTGTCAATACATCATTTAAATCTAAAGCAAAATTATGTTACTTTAACGAGGCTATAATTGGAACGGGCTCATAAAGAGAAATATACATGGAGACAGAAAGTAACACGTTATTGTTTTGTTTTGTGTCTAATTAATTTTATCAAATAACAATAGGGCTTTTTTAACATGTAATATCTATGATGGATAATAATTAATTTATGAACTTGCATATTGAATTAAATGCGATCAGATAACTAATTTTAGTTAGCATTTGATCATAATTTAAAAAAAAATATTTTTAAATATCTATTTGATCATGAAATTTAATTAAATTTTGAATTTCTAGGACTTTCACAGTCTACTCGCAAAACTTCAATATTTTTTCAAGTAGAATTCATGTCTAAACATAGTTTCAAATTCTAATAATCACAATTTCAAAACCTTAGATTTTCAAGTTTTAAATTCTAAATTTATGATCAAACAACTTAGTTTGATCATATTTCAGGAAACTTAATTGTACATCAATCAAATCCAACGATATTCTTAATTTTTAAACAACCTTGATCATATTTTTATCTCTGAAAATTCATTGACATTGTATTTGGGTTCAAAAAGCTTATGTGATACATTCTTATTTTTAGTCATAAAAAAAAAAGTAATTTAATTTTAAATTTTTTTATTTTACTTAATAATTTATGTTCATATAAATATCTATAACTTGTTATAGCGACCAATTTTTTTTATATCGATAACTTGTTATAGACCAATTTTCTTTTTATATCTATAACTTGTTATAAACTAATTTTTTTTATAAAAATAAATCTTTTTTCTTAAATTTTTACTTAATCAAAGAAAAATCACTTAAAATAGGATGGATGGAATAGTAGTAGAAGCAATAATCTTTATGTGGAAATTAAATGCAAACGATGGGGCAATTGAGCAGTATTTTCAGGTTCTTAATAAAGACCTCGAAATAGAGTTATGATTGATTTTGGAAAATCATAGTTTCGTACGTTGACTCAAAAGTCCAAACTTTCATCCATTCTTATTATGAGAGTGATAATAATCGACTAGACATGGCAACCACCGGGTTCAACACACAATGGCAGGAAATTAGAAATTTTATTAAGGATATTCAATATTTAATATAGGAAAAATTATGCGATTAAATAAGTTTACACTATTTAATTACTCATTATAGCTATAGCTATAGTTAATATTAGTCGCGAGTGATAATTATCACAAACTATAGCTATGATGAGTAATTAGGTAGTATAAGTTTGCTTAACTGCATAATTTTTTGTTTATTTAATTTACACCAAATGGTTCTGTGAAACTATCTGTTCTAAATAAGAGGTTGCTATTTCTTTATAATAAATGATGATTACGACCTTCGTTTGGATAGTTGTTACATAGTGTTTAGGTATTATATCATATTGTATTGTGTTGTATTATATTATGTTGTATTGTTTTAATAAATATTAAATAGATTGTATTATTATTTATCGTCACATATATAATGTTACACATTAATAATTTTAAGGATTAATCTATATTAAAAAAAACTAGAGTATGGAATATAGCTACTATTAAAAGGTAGGGTAAAAGATAAAATTAGATTATTAAATAATAAGTAACAAAATGAGAAGAAAGAATTAATGTAGCGATACGATCACATCAAATTGATCGTTACACAAAATAGAACTTTTCTTTTGTTTTATAATGATGAATTTAACAATATGATAAAATAAAATTTAAATAGCAATCAAAACCAACATTATATATAGAGAAAAGGGTCAAAAATACCCCTCAACTTTGTTTTATTGGTTGACTTTATCCATATCATTAAAATAAAGTTGTTCCAACCATTGCCGTCTACAAACTTATCATTTGTATCCTCCCAACTAACGGTTTCCCCCAAATCAATCTCAAATTCCCAATTTCGATCCAAATTACCCATTTAAAACAAATTATCAATTAAATCCGACCCGTAATCCATTTAAACTGGTCTTACATACCAAAAAACAAGAAGAAGAAAGAAACTAAAAAATCATGTTGCTGCAGTTCCAGATGGAAAATCATTTAATTACAAAATTAAAATCTGTAATTTCAGTTGTGAAGAAATAGGTGTGTTGTTCTCAATTTGAGAATTTTGGGGAGGAAGTTGAAATTATTGATTTTTCGAAGTTGGAACTCGCTTGTAAAAATTCTAAATTCAAACTCAAGCTTCAAGCTCCATTGATGGCTATGAAGTTTCCTTGATTGGTTCTTCAAGTTTTAGGCTCCAATTCAACAAGTAATACCCTTAGAAGCTTTTAACAATGGCTTCGAAGATATTTACATAACGAGCAACAACTACAACAAATTCAATGACAAGGGTGAAATTCATTCTTTTTTGTTTTGGTGGACTGATCAACAAGATTGAGAAATTTGAAAATTATATTCGATTTTGTTCATAATGGTGGTGGGTTTTATTTGGGTCGGATTAAAAAAGAATTTCGTTCTAAATGGGTAATTCAGGTTGAAATGGGAATTTGAGATCGATTTGGGGGAAACCGTTAGTTTTTGAGGATACAAGTGATAAGTATCGCAACGGGAGGAGTAAGAATAACTTCATTTTAACATTAAGGGGTCGTTTGGTACAAAGATCAATAATGCAGGGATTGGTAATGCATGGATTAGTAATGTAGGAATTATTTTTTATCAAGTGTTTGGTTCATTGTTTCTTACCTAATTTTGTGTGTGGTTTAAAACTCTACAAAAAAAATTTATTTCCAGTTATACCCTTGAGTTATTATGGGATTTTCTATTTCATGTAATTGGGTCAATGTAGATAATTGACAGGCAATTTTATTTTTTTATAGCATTTTAACTAGCTAGGAGAATAAAAAAAAAATTATTGTCATGTTCACTATTTTCTCACTTAAATTATTGGAGAGTAAATAATTGTCATCTTAATAAATTGGAGTTAATATCTCAAAATGTCACACAACTATAATAATTTATAGAGAAATTTATTAAACTTTGTTTTGTATCAATAATTAAAAAAAAAACTCTTTATCATAAAAAATAAAAATATAGCAAAATAAATTAAACTATTTTTATACTCGAGATGTTTTATATATATATATGCTCTTGTTTTAGACTACTTGTGTAATGTTTAATGGACTTCCGTTAAGAGGCAATATTTGACTTATGAATTGTTCTTAAATTCATACATCAACATTAGCATATTAATCGGATTATAATATTTTTATATTAATAATAAATAGATTAAATAACTCATATTTTTAGAACAAAAAATTATATCTAAATAATAACATGATTAAAAGGATTTGAGGGGGGTATTTTTTGTCTTTACCTAGATTAGTCCCATGGTATTAGAACTAATACCACCAAATGGAAGGTATTAGTTATACACCCTATAATACCATGTAGGGTGTATAACTAGTCCATGGATTGATTATATATAGACCCAAAATTCCTACCAAACATAATACTAAATAATACCACACATAATACTTGGACTATTTCTGCTAATACTCCCTACCAAACGACCCCTAAGGGCATAGTAAACCAATAAAACAAAGTTGAGGGATATTTTTGACCCTTTTCCCTTATATTTAAATGAAGGGAAAAGGGTCAAAAATATCCCTCAACTTTCATTTATTAGTTGACTTTACTCTTACCGTTAAAATGAAGCTTTTTTTGCCCTCACCGACTTTAAATTTATCACTCGTATCCCTCACTTGGATGGAAAGTCCCAAATCAACTAAAATTATCCAATTTCGATTAAAATAACCCAATTTTTTCTTTTAATCCGACCTAACCCACTAAATCAAATAAATTCATACTAAACTAAAACCCCAAACCCTTCTCTCTAATCTTTTTCATCTCCATCCACCATTGAAACACTTGATGCTTAAATCACGGGAGGCACTTTGCTCAATATTTTTTTTGGGAACAATTTCACCATTTCAATTTTAACAGGGGAATTGATTAAAAAAAAAAAAACATCACCAATATATAAAATGCCTGATACTGTTACATTGGAATAACACAGATTGAAAGTCATCTCAAGAAGACACAAAGAAAGTGTACCATTCTGGTGGGTGGAGATGAAAAAGATTATAGAGATGGGTTTGGGGTTTTAATTTATTTGATTTAGTGGGTCAGGTTATGATTAAAAAAGAAATTGGATTATTTTAATCAAAATTGGGTAATTTCAATTTATTTGGGGCTCTCCATCCAATTTATGAGTACGAGTGATAAGTTTGTAGACGCCGAAGGTAAGAACAACTTCATTTTAACGACAATGATAAAGTCAACTAATAAATAAAAGTTAAGGGGTATATTTTGAACATTTTTCCTTAAATGAATGCAATACAACCATACAAGCAAGGTGTTAGTTTTCCATCTTATTACTTATATATGTTATATGTTATAAACTCAGTTGGTGCGAGCATACATATAGGGTGTATTTGGTACGAAGGAAAACATTTTTTTAAAAATAATTTAAATTTTCTCGTGTTTGGTTGTCTGTCTTAAATGTTTTGGAAATGTTTTCCAAATCAACTTATATTCCTTAAATTTAAAGAAAATGACAGTCTTTCAAAAAATTAAGGAAAACATTTTCTGAAATTCTTCTTCAACCTCAAATAACAATTTTTTTTCTTACTCCACCCCATACCCTGACCCTCCCTATTCAAAAAAAAAAAAATTATAAAAAAAATATTAAATAATAAATCTATTTTGTCCCTACCCCGACCCTCCTACCCCCAAATTAGCCCCTCCCCCAACCAAAAAGAATTAGCAACTTATAATTTTATTTTTGAAAAATAATTCAAATTTTAAATTCTCAGTTATTTTACCCCGTTGAATTATAGTATGCCACACATCAATCTGATAAGCAATCATCATTTTGTAATTTTCATCTTCTCAATGTTAGAGTTATTGACTGACCAACACTTTGCACCATATAACATAGTACGTAGGTCTAACGATCACTATATAAAACTTGTCTTTTGACGACATCTTCTTATCACACAAGATTTTAAATGTGAACCTTCATTTCATCCACCATACACCAATATGATGTATGACGTAATCATTGTCAATCTTCCATTTTCTTTGATAGTTGACTCAAGATATTTGAAACGACCTCTCGTTTGGATGGTATGTGTATTGAGCCTCACTTCCACGTCATCCTCATGTGTTGCGTTATTGAACTTGCACTTCACTACATCAAAAATGATCTTTAGCTGCAATTAATTAACAACAATAGCTGAATTGCCATTAAATATGTTTTATTAGTGACAATTGACAATTAACACTCTTTTCAAATGTCCCTAAAATCTAGAACTATATTGAATTTAATGACAATTAACTAATATCGATAAAGGTTTTAGCACTCTTTGTATGCGCATATTTATTGCCACTAGAAGCTATTTTTGTTGAAGTACTTCAGGCTTATTTTATTTTGGTCCTACTCATTCTGAACCTTTTAGACTCCGAAATCGATCTCCAAATCTCCAACTTAGGATTAATTTAGCTCTAAATCTTATCAATCAAAATTATATCATCCACAAAAAAACATATGTTATAACTCCTTTCTTTGAATTTGTCTCGTCAAAGTATATCTATCACCACGGCAAATCCTCACGATAAATATGATGAGAAAATTAAATAGACAGTACAAATTCATCCAACGAACTATGGCTTTTTCCATGAGCTTTTTTTTTATTAGGAAGAAAGGAAATTCTAAAGTGTAGAATCAATCTTTTTAGGGATAAAATGAAAATTTATATAACCAACTAATTAGGTTAGGGTGATGATGTATCCACATTTGAATCTTGGTCAAACTCTTTCTTGAAATAAAAAAATAAAATAAAAATTGTCGTAATTACGTGCAAGATAATATGAAATCCTTGTATGTGGACATAATATAACCAAATTCGGTATTGCAAATATAAAATTTAACCAATGATCAAACTCGCATATGCACAACAGCTACACAATTTTACATCTTTTCCATTTTCAAGTGTAATTACTATAAGTTTTACAGATTTAAAGAAACTGCAAGTCAACTAATTATAATCATAATAACGCATCAAAAGATCTTGATCTTCCATCATTTTCATATATATTTAATGGATCATATATATATATATATATATATATTCCATTTTCGTATTAGCATTCATGCCGTAAAAAATTTAAAGAAAGAAGCGTTCTTCATAAAAAAATTCATATTTGAGATTTTTTATTGAAACTGAAAAAAACGTGATTTTATCATATTTTCTGTTTTACATTCGTCTATTATATTAAAATCTAAATAATTTTAATTCTCACAACAAAGCTTGTAAAGGAAAAAAATAATATTTTTTAGCAGGATTTTTTTATATCCAACATATCTAATTAAAATTAAAAAAATTATACTCATTATAATATAACAATTCTTGAGATGATATATATCATATAATTATGTGGTTCTCTTCAACGTTTCTTTCCAGCTGATACCTATAAATAGTTTAATTCACTTTAATTTCCTCTTCTTCTTTTTTAACTTCTCTTTCTCAAAGAATGATATACGTTCATATTGACCATTAATGAGATGGATGAATTTATTATAAGGCTTAGACAATTATTCTTTCTTTAAATTAGCTTTCGAAGAATAAGTTAGGCCTAAGACCTACTTTTCCGCACTTCAATTTGTGTTTCTATCACTTTATTAATTGCAACCTAACAAATTTTTCTATACTTGGCAGATAGTGATAAAAACAACACCGAACACTCAAACAGACTTTTAAAAATGACCATCTTCTCAATATAGAAAAATTCCAAGACATCTTTTTGTTCAAGTTGCTTTTGTAATATTAATTACCAGTTTTCTTTATTTAATTAAAAATAAATAAAGAGATTACCTCCACCTTCCTAATAAGTTTGATTTTTTTCTTTTATTTAGAAAACAATTCTTAATTCAAATTATAAAAATATATAAACTTATGGGTGTGTTTCGCATGTTCGATTAGATCAAAAAATTGAAATATATTCTCTCGGAAATTCAATTTCCTAAAAACTAGCAAAATAACTTCCCTAGTACTAAAAGTAGAGAAAATAATTTCTATAATTAACCGTATTGCTCATTGATTGTGTCGATCCTATCATTTAACACACCTAACTTGGTGTACGTAGTTTTGTACTTTTGTTTAGCCCACCCTACAGTTGCATAGATGATGTAGTCCATTTTGTTTTTATCGAAAGGGATCAAAACTACTCTTGAATTATATGAAACAAATCACTTATATCTTCGGTTATGTTTTTGGATTAAAAATACTTTCGTTGTTATTTCAAGAAATAAAAATATCCTCAAGAGTTAACAACACAAATTTTTAGTGATGTGACAAGTCATGTGACAGGAAATAAAAAATATCCACCACACACGAGTTATCCGCATCCGGAACGCCTATGAACACCGCCAAACTATTAAAGTATCAATCACAATGCCATTATGGACGTTTTGACACTAAAATTGCAACAATCGGAAATGGACCCAATGGAGTCAAAATGGGAATGTGAGACCCACATCGAAATTCCGAAATTGACTACGTCTAAAGGTTCTAAATAGCCCAAGGTGCATGTGCCTCGAAAACGGGTAAGTCCATGCAAAATCTATTTTTTCAAAAAAAAATAAAAAAAAATTAATCAGTTACACCTTAATTTTCTAAAATCAATATACATCTACTATAAATACTAAAAATATTCAGTATTATTACGAAAAGAACCAAAATTACTTTTTAACTCAAATCTCCTACTACTATACATTGTAAATTTTATATATTTACATATGATATAAAAATAAAAACATATAGTATCTTTAAAATTCTCCTTAATCTACGTCATTTATGTTTTTTAAAAGCAATGTCCCTGTTATGAAGAAAAAAAAACATAAAATCATTCTTATAATCTAATGGCGACTTTTGTCGTCACTAAAGACCCTAACTTTTTTTTGTGAATTCTAGTTGGCAATGCTTAGGTGGAGAGATTAGTCTCACGTAGCTTGTCACGTCACTAAATAAAATGAGTTGTTAACTCTTGAGGATATTTGTGGTCTCTTCAAATAATAGCAAAGGAATCTTTTTATCCCAAATTATAATGAAGGGTATAAGTGATCTATTTCACATAGTTCAGGACAAATTTTGACCCATATCCAAGTTTGGCAACGGAACCGAGAGGTGCCGGTTCCGGTCCGTCCCAATCCGTTATCGGTTCCGTCTCGATTCCGGCTTGTACCGATTAGGTCCGGTTAGTAGCGGGTCCGGGAGGGGTAACGGGACGGAAACCGGGATTTACCGGTTAGTCCCGGTTTCGGTCCCGGTCCGTTCTGGTTCGGTCCGATTTTTTTAAAAAATAAATAAAATTTGCAATTAGCCGTTGTAGGAGCAGTTGGCCAACGTCTTTTGGGCCCCACAACGGCTCTTTCACCTCCACAACTCCCCAAACACCCCCTACCCCCCCCCCCAATTTTTTTTTAACACCCCAACCTTCTAAAAACTACATTTTCATCCTTTTTTTTAAACTAGGGAAAAAAGGACGGATTTACCCTCGAACTTTTAATAAATGGTACGTCTATGCCCTCCGTTATACTTTGCGTCCACATAAACCCCTGCCGTCCAATTATAGGTACACACATGCCCCTCTCACTTACGGCCCCCTCATTTTTTACACGTGTCTTAATCCTAATCAACTACCCGTTTGACCTTTCTTTTTAACCCATAAACCAACTACCCACCCCATAAATCCAATACCCACCCAATTTCCTCTAAGATATATCCTAATTAAAAGACCCAAATCTAAAGGTCCGTTCCTATCACACAAAACCCTAGTCTTCATCAAGTTCGTCGATTTAATAGTATTCTACAGTTTCTAAAGCACAATATTTTTTGTTCACTTCAGTCTACGAGCTCGCATCTTCTGTTATCGATGCTCTTAAGCAAAAGTTCCCCATCCCTGTCTATTCGATTGGTCCAGCAATACCTTACTTTACTAGCGAAAAAAATCCCTCCTCAACTACTTCAATCGATGAACCATAGTACATTAAGTGGTTAAATTCTCAACCAAATGGTTCTGTTTTGTACATTTCGCAAGGGAGCTTTCTCTCTGTCTCGCGTGATGAACTTGATGAGATCGTAGCTGGTGCGCACAATAGTGGTGTTCATTTCTTTTGGGTGGCACGTGATGAAACTGTTCGATTTCAGAAAAATGGATGTAGTGTAGGGCTTGTTGTGCCCTGGTGTGACCAATTGAAGGTGTTGTCACATCCTTCGATTGGTGGATTTTGGTCACATTGTGGATGGAATTCGACTAAAGAAGCAGCATTCTCAGGCCTTCCAATGCTGACTTTTCCGATATTCTGGGATAAAAAAACTAACAGTAAGCAAATTGTTGAAGATTGGAAAATTGGTTATAGGGTGAAAAAACATGACAAATGTTCGATATCGAGGGAGATTTCTAGGTTGTTGAAATGGTTTATGGATTCTGGAAATGAAAGAAGTGATGGCAACGAGGCGAAGAGCAAAAGAAATACAGAAAATCTACCAGTTTTCCACTGCAAATGGAGGATCCTCTGAAATTAAAATTGATGCTTTCGTTAAGGGTTTTAGATTTGGGTCTTTTAATTTGGATATATCTTAGAGGAAATTGGGTGGGTATTGGGTTTATGGGGCGGGTAGTTGGTTTATGGGTTAAAAAGAAAGGTCAAACGGGTAGTTGATTAGGATTACTCAACAATTCGCAAAAGTCTCACTCTCTAATCTCTCAGTAACATTAAAATTATGAATTTGATCTTTGGAAATTGGAGCTTCAAAATTCAACTTTCAATTTTCGACATACACGTCTACTTTTTTAAGTAGACGTTTGGTACATTCGTTCCAACTCACTTTTCATTTAGTTATTTATTTGTTTGCATTTAATTATTTATTTTGTGAGTAATTAGTCTCTAGTCTCTACTTATTTAGTTATTTATTTGTTTAAAACTTTGCATTACATTTTCGTATTATCTATAATTTATTCACTTTTTATATTTGAATATGAATTTCGGTAAAAATAATGTTGACAAGGGTAAAACAACCATAATTGATACGATCACTAATTTATGAAGCTCAAAATCCAAGAAAAATAAAAAAATCGGTAGTACTTCTAAATCTAAAACTAAAAAAACTTCTCAATTAAGAATAAATACGGATAATTATACGCATGTTGATGAAACTGTTTTTAATATTGATAGTAATAGCAGATTAGATCCTTATCATGAACATTTACAAAGAAGGTTTGGTAATTTTGATGA
Source organism: Solanum tuberosum (assembly GCF_000226075.1). Taxonomy (NCBI): domain Eukaryota; kingdom Viridiplantae; phylum Streptophyta; class Magnoliopsida; order Solanales; family Solanaceae; genus Solanum; species Solanum tuberosum. Next base: position 1,049,897 of record NW_006239079.1, on the reverse strand, counting down.
GGAATTACCTGAAGATGATGAAAATGATGTTGTTAATGATTATATTGATAGTTTTGATAATAATGTTGATGAATATGATGATGATGAAACTGTGCCAGTTACGGCTACTACTCCCACTCCCAGTTCCTCTTCCCCGGCTCCCGCTCCCTTTCGTTGTCCTGCTCCCGTTCCCTCCGTGCATCCTACGCATAAGGTAGAACGCGCTAAAAAATCAGTTGTGTGGCATTTTATGACTCAGAATGAAGATAACACACAAACTATTTGTAATAAATGTAAACATAGAATGAATCATAAAACTGTAGGAAAACAGGGTGGGACGGGACATTTGAGTAATCATTTAATGTCATGTTGTAAAAATGAATTTTTGCATGCTAAAGCTGTAGCCGAAGCTAAAAAGAATGGTACCACCCTTCCT
>NW_006239079.1:1022000-1049355 GCF_000226075.1 Solanum tuberosum | reverse complement strand
AAACACAATTAAATCCTTCTAATGTTTCTGGTTCTAGTATACAACGGTCATATAGTAGAGAAAAAGATCTTGAAGAATTAGCTAAAATGATTGTTGTTATGGGTTTGCCATTTAGTTTTGCTGAAAATCCCGGTTTTATTCATTATATTCAAATTGTGTATAATCCACATTTTAAAGGTTTTACTAGAAATACAATTAAAAAGGCTATCTTTGATTATCAAGCTCAACATTTTCAATATCTTCGTTGTTTATTTTATTATAACAGTTGTAAAATAGCTATTACTTCTGATATGGGTCGTAGTGTAAATGGTAATGATTATTTCACAATTACTGCGCATTGGATTGATGAAAATTGGACTTTGCAAAAAAAAAAAAAAAATAGGTTATAAATGTTGTGAAATGTATAAAAGTGGTAGTTATATAGCTCAAACAATTATAGATGTTTTACAAAACTATGAAATTTGTGATAAAATAAGTATAATGCTTCTAATAATAGATTTGCTGTTGAAATACTAAAACCGTCTGTTTGCCCTATTTATATTGATGGTTTTCATATTAGGTGTGCTGCACACATATATAATTTGATTGTTAGAGATGGTATAGCAATGTATAGTGGTGGTTGCATAAAAGTTGAAACTACATGTCATTTTATTTTAAATGTCAAGTTAAATCTAGACGTAGAGATTTTGAAAATCGTTGTCGTGAATTTAATCTTCCTCCTAGAAAAATTCCAAAATCAGTGTGTACTAGATGGAATTCTTTATATGAAATGCTTGAAGTCACTTATGAATTTAGGAAACCTTTACAAATGGTTTGGAATGCTCATAATTCAAATATGACATATAGACTTGATGATAATGATTGGAATGACGTAAAGAACTTGTAGAATTCTTAAAAGTTTTTTATTTAAGTACAAAAAAAATATATGCACTTTATTATCCAACTATTTTCTCTGTTTTACCTAATATTTGTGCTATTTCTAATAAATTTTATAAATTCAAAAATAAACCAAGATTTGAAGAATCTGTTAAGAAAATGATTGAAAAATTTAAAAAATATTAAAAAATATTTTATTCCTATTCGTCAAATTTATTTAACCGCTTGTTTGTTAAACCCACATTACAAAGATGAAGGTGTATCACGAATGGTTGATAAATATATTTAATTTGGGTATTGATAGTGAAGATGATGAAACACCTAGTTGTCAAGATGTTAAGATAGTATAAAATTGAAGCTAGAAAATTGTATGACTTGTATAATTCTAATAGAATGAATAGTAGTACGAAATGAAGAGCCTCAAAGTTCTAGGAGTAGATATAATGAAGATGATCTTGATGATATGATAGATTGTTATCTTGAACTTTTCTCATAATGATAGAAATGATTTTGATGTATATATTAATCAAAATACAGAACCTACTACTATTGATCTTCTAGAATGGTGGAGCAATCGCGGCTAGGGATTTCCAAAACTTCATCCGGTTGCTCGAGATGTGTTAGCTATTCAAGCATCTTCAGTAGCTTCGGAAGGCGTTTTTAGTGCAATAAGATTTCAAATTGGAGAGCATAGATATTATTAGCAGCAGATAGCTTGGAGATATCGGTACTATTTAGAGATTGGATTAATGCCGAGAGAAGGAGTTATGGTCGTCCACCCTTACCAATCAAATTTGAAAATGATGTCGATGAAATAATACAAGATTTAAGTGACGACGGCATTGATGCAATGGAGGAACTATCTAATCAACCAATTTCAGAGCATGTTACTAGAGAAATGTTAAATGATTTTTAAAAAAAATTCCTTGGTAGCATGAACTATTAAATTTAAATGTCTATTAGTCTGAGTATGATAATTCAAGGTCTAATTCAAACAGAACTCTTCCTAGAAGGTGGCTGTGTAGATTAGATTTTTTAATACTCTACTAATATTTTGTAACTCAACTTGTACTATTTAATTAATATTAATAAAAGTATAGGCTATTCACCTTAATTTTTTTTATTATTGTCTTAAATTTAAATTTTCAAACTTTTAAAGTGTGAAATTTAAACTTTTATAGTTTTAAAGTTTGAATTTAAATTTTCAAACTTTTAAACTGTGAAATTTAAACTTTTATAGTTTTAAAGTTTGAATTTAAATTTTCAAACTTTTAAAGGGTGAAATTTAAACTTTTATAGTTTTAGAGTTTAAAAGTTTGAATTTAAAATTTCAAACTTTTAAAGGGTGAAATTTAAACTTTTATAGTTTTAAAGTTTGAATTTAAATTTTCAAACTTTTAAACTGTGAAATTTAAACTTTTATAGTTTTATAGTTTAAAAGTTTGAATTTAAATTTTCAAACTTTTAAAGAGTAAAATTTAAACTTTTATATTTTTAAAGTTTGAAATTTTGTATTTAAAACTTTAAAAGTATAAATTTTTAACTTTAAATTTATAGAAGTTTTAATATTATTTGAGTAATGTTCCTAATTTTTTAATTTTAATAATTAATTATTATTTTTTAAAATATAGCCATTGCGACCCAGTTTCCGGTCCGGTCCGGGACAGGTATAATTATTTTACGGTTCCAACCCGTGGTGCCCGGTTCCGGTACGGTTCCAGCCCGTGGTGCCCAGTTCCGATCCATCCCGATCCGATAGTCCCGATTCCGGTCCCGTTGCCACGCTTACCCATATCCCTTATTTTATTAATTCCTCTGTGAAGGTTTGTAACTTTGTATCAACTAGTTACCCAGAATTACCAGCTACATATAATATTACTCATATATATTAATTGATAACAGAAATATTGACAAACTATCTGTGTAAACAATTAAATAAAGAATAATGTAAAAAGAAAAATATTATCAGTATATTTAAATTAAAACCAAATTTTAGTTTACATTCTATAAGTTTATCAGTTCATAGATTTGGTTCAATGGCTACATAAGCAGGCCACAACTTACGTTTACATAATTAATTACAAATTAGTTTGGGCAATAAATTAAGGGAAACTTTAGAAAATAATCACTATAATAAAAACTTAATTATGCTCCATAACTATAGTTTACATATTTACGGACGGTAACTATAGTTTAAGCTGCATTATTTATATAATTCGCGAGTTTGTATAATTAGCGGGCGAGTTTGTGTAACACCCCAGATTTTTTTTGGAACTAAGACTCGAACCATCCTTCGTTGTGAGTAGGGTTTTACCGAGGAATTTAAAATTTCTTAAGTGTTAAGGTCACTAGATGTAGCACCTTGAGTTTCAAAAAGAACTAAAGAGAGTTCACTCAAGTCATTCCTAAGTTCTTCTAAATTTTGGATCAACTTCAAATGACCATAACTTTTAGCACATGATGAGTTAGGTGGCCCGTAAGATATCATATTAAAGGTATTTGAATTATCTTTCCAACTCCACCGAGTTTGCTAAGTTCCGAGGTCGAATGAGTGAGATATGCTCTTTTGAAGTCAGGCTGTCTAGTTAAGAAAAGTTACCCGAAAATAGTAAGGTGTATTTTAGGCTTTTCCTTACCCAATTAAATTATTTCATTTTTAGTAAGTTATTTGGGGTCTAAACTGAGTTAGTTCAGTTTACGCAATTAAGAACTACGCTAGGGCTTTGAGAGAAGAGAGAAGAGAAAAGAGGAGAAAAGTCAAGGCGGTCTTGGAGATTTCTTGCGGAATCGAAGTCGCTTCGCCAAGGGTTGATCCCTAAAGAGGTATGTGAGACTTTCATAGCATTGGGTTTGTTCGCTCACGCGCCAATCACGTTTAGTTCAGCGAAATCGTTCTAGAAAGTTGAAAGTTTGATGATCTTGAAATTGGCTTTTGTTCTTGAGATTTGATGGAATTGTTGAGTTCTTGATGAAATCGTGTCGATTTTAGAGTTGTTTAGGAGTAGATTCTTGTGTACATGTACTGGGTATTTGAATCTAAAGAGAAATTGAGAAAAAGAATCGAATTTATGCGAATTGGGGTTAGAAAACGAAGAAGGAAAAAGTCGGGCAGAAACTAGGTACCAAGTCCGCGACGCGGACCTATTCCTCAGAAATGGAACATTTCTCTCCGCGTCGCGGACCCCTCTGTCTCAAAATTTATTTCACGATCAAATATTAAAATGCATCTCCGCGTCGCGGACTTGCTCCCCAGACAGTGTTTTTCAACCGTTTCTCATGATTAACTATCTAAAACACTTTTAATCATCACGATATCTTTCCTATCACAAATCATAACCTTGAATTCATAATTCAAATTCAAGTTAGAGCTAAGAGTTAAGTCTTGAGAGTTATTTCAAACATTTTGAGAAAATCCCTTTGAGTCTTTTGAGGAGTCTTCTACAATTTCTAATAACTTGTCTCAACACTCAAGCAAGTGAGTATGAGAATGAGGAGAATGTATTCATGAGTCTACTTTATCATCACGAGATCCTTCGTATCATGAACCATAGCTCTTGAATTCATAATTCACATTCAAGAGAGAGTTAAGAGTAGAGTTCAAGAAAGTCTTTGAGTTTCAATTGTGAATCATTTGAGATCAATTATCGATTTGAACTAAGTTTTGAAGAAGTAGGTATGAGAATGAGCAGAGTCGTATGCATGAGTTCCATAATGTTCTTTAGACCCTTGAGTCGAGTCGTTCATGCTCATAAATTCCGCATGAACTCCACACATTGAGTTTCTTCGAGAGGAGTAGCATCTTCGAGTTTTAAGTCTTTGAGCATTGAGTTCCTAATTATTTTGAGATTGTATTCCTAATCATGGGACTATTACATATTACCCATGGAGTCCATGAGTTGAGTTGTTCATGCCCATAATTCCGCATGAACCATATGAGTTGAACATTCTTGAGATGAGTAGTATCCTGAAGTCCATGAGTTGAGTTGTTCATGCCCATAATTTTGCATGAACCCTCTGAGTTGTGAATTCTTGAAATAAGTAGAATAATTGAAGTTCTTGAGTTCTGAGTTGTCGAGTTTCGAGTATTGAGTTCTATGTATAGTTATTGAAAACCTTGAATTGAGTCGTTCACGTCCATAATTGGGCATGAACCTTATTTTGAGAAGTTTTTTACAAATTTTTCTAAACTTGTTTTAAGACTTGAGCACTTGAGTTGAGAAAGAGTAGAGTTGAGTTCATTTTCTTTAAAATGATAAATGGGAACTAAGTATTCCTAAAAGTAAATATTTTCACATTTAAAAGAGGGGGAAACTGAGATTTCCAAAAGAGTTTGAGCAGTTTGAGTAGCATTTCTTTCAAGAGAAAGATTTTTTAGTAATAATCTCAAAACACAGAAAGAGTTATGTTTTTAAACATATGAGTTGAGTATATTTTGGAAGTAGTATTGAGCACCGATATGGGGACAAGTTTAGATAACTCAAGTCTCCATAAATCATGTAGCCAAGGTGGGTAGAAAGGGTCATATTGTTTAGATGATTCCTTAGTGCTTTTTAGCATAGACTAGTGGATCCACTTAGTTGAGAGGTTCTATACCCCAACAAAGTATATGACAGTTCTGGCAGCGTGGGCGAGACGTTGTATCATCACATAGCTCATAGTGATGGTTGTCGGCAGGGGCGGATCTATGAAGGGCATTGGGGGTGCCACGCCACCCCCAAACTTCGACGGAAACTCTATATATACATAATATTTATATAAATATAAAGCGTGCCACCCACAGAACAACATTGGCTTGTGGTGCCATGGTAGGAGGGCAACTTTAGAAGGTTGAGGTTGCGGGTTCGAATCCCATTTGAACCTATTTTTTTGAAAAAATGCTGCTGACGTTTTTAAGTAAAAAAAAAAGGCAGCCCCAAGCCCTTTTTTTTTTAAGGAAAACAGATGCACATTATTTTTATTTTTTAATAATTGTTATTGACATTTTTAATTTAATCGAATATAAAATTAATTTAATCGATAAATTTATTTGGCACCCACGGACTCTAAATCCTGGATCCGCCACTGGTTGTCGGTTAGAGAATCTCCCACAGAGTTGTATTATATTTTATTATATACAAATTGAGTTGTTATTGTATTCTTCAATACATTGAGTTGCTATCTACTGTTTTAAAAGCTTTCCATATATTACATCTTTTATTGTTGCTTCATTTTTGAGTATCTTGAGTTGAATTGTGCTTCATTGAGTCGAGTACCTTATTGTTGAGTTGAGAACATTATTACTGAGTTAAGTATCTTATCCTTGAGTACTACTGAGTTGAGTAAGTTTGAGTAGTTTTGAGTATCTTTGAGTATTCCTTGAGTTGAGTAAGTTTGATAAGTTTGAGAAGAGGTAAGTATGTTTCTTTTCTACTAGTTCAAGCTTATGTTTATGCTTTAGATTTCCCCTTACATGCTCGTACACTTCATGTACTGAGCCATTTGGCCTGCATCGTTTCATGATGCAGATACAGGTACTCAGGATCATCAACAGGTGCTTCGTTGATACCGTATGCATTTTGAGTTGGCTATGGTGAACCTCCTTGCTTCCGGAGGGTTCCACTTGTACTTTCAATTATATCAGTTGTTAGGATGTCGTGGGTCTTGTCCCGACTTCCATCTTTGTCAGTTAGAGGCTTCATAAATAGACAATAGAGTTTGAGAAGTCTGTTTCATTTATCTTGTTAAATGTTTTAAAGACTTGAGTTGCCTATTTTTGGCTAGTTGAATATTCAATTATATTCTAAGTTATTCATTTTGAGAAAATCTTTGCATTGTAATTCAGTTTTAAGCTTTGTATGCTTGAGTTAGTCTTCTGCTTGTAGTCAGCCAGGATGAGGGTTCGCTTGGGGATCAACAATGGTTCTCGAGTGCCGGCCACGTCGGGTCATGACAAACTGTATAATTCAACTATTTTTGTATAAACTCAAACTAACGAATTTATACAAACACAAACATTTGAACATTAAACAGTTCTACAAATTATATCGTACAAATTACATTATAAAAAAGTTATACAAATTTTATAATACAAGTTCCAAATTATACAAATGTGCGAATCACACAAAATAAAAAATTGAGTTGGGTAATTATAGCTAAAAGTATATCGTAGATTGTAATTAAGACAAACTGTAGCTATATTAACTAATCAACTAGTATTTATTTGCTTATCTGCCTAATTTTCCCATAAATTAACTACCCAAAAGAGTCGTTGATTTGAACTCAAGACAAGTCCTTTTTTAGTTACGTTACTATCAAATCATGTAATGGAGCGGTAATTATTTTATTATTAATTAATCAAAAGGCGCGAGTTCAAGCTAATCTAAATACATAATCACTAAATACCAAACATCGGATGGGTTACATCACCCCACATATGCACATTCCCACTTCTAATTGAAAAAAAAAATCCTATGTATCTCGTGCTCAATGAGGACTTCAAGAACGGGTTAGCAAATTAATTAAGACTTAGTATGAATTGGCTTATTTTAAGTATTTTAAGCTAAAATAATTTTTAAACAATTTTCATAGTAGGTAAGTTAAAAGAAAATTTTATAAGCACTTAATTTTAGGTCAAACTACATAAATCCCACTAGTTTAGGTCCTAATTACTAACATTCCCGATAGTTTCAAATATTACTTTCTCTATCATATTTTACACTTAGGATACATGAGTTTGAATCTGTGAGATACATGTATCTACCAAATGGACAATTAATTCTGGAAATTTAAATTAATCAAATCCCTTAATATAAGGCGGAAATCAAGGAGTGTATCTATGTTTAATTAATTTTATTTTATTAATATTTGAAATAATAATTTCACTAATATTATTAATAAAAGACAAAAACATGTAGATCTTGATCATGTAATTTGATTAATTTCATTTTATTACTCTTAAAATAATAAATTCATTAATTTTATTTATCCATTATAAATAAATGATGTATACAACAAACCAAACACTTAGATACATGAGTATCATACAGGTACATTCATATGTATCATAGAAGTATCTAGTATTATTAATTGTGTATATTTGTTATATGTGTCTAGTATTAATTTCATGTATCTATTTATATGATATAATATTAATTTCATGTATCTATTTATATGGTCTAATTTTAATTTCATGTATCTAGTATTAATTTGATGTATCAAGTGTCAATTTCATACATTATATTCAAAGCATGCACATCTTGGATTGACGGTAGATCAGTATCTGTCTTATCATTAATCCAAGAACAAAAGTAAAAAAATTCAAAATTCTTCATTCTTTTTTTAGCATTTGAATTTTTTTTCTCATAGATACATATAATCTTAACTCAGATACACAAACTCTTAATTATAGACATGTATACCTAATGTGTATCAAACATTGTTGCACTTGATACTTAATGGTGTATTTTTTTCTGTTAATTAAAGCTTGGTGTAATTCTTCCATCTTGATTACGTTCATAGCTAGCTGGTCAGGACATCTCATCGCGATGGTATTTGTTTCACCTTTTGATTTGTCGATGTTGCTCGCTTTGCCTAGATCTGACAGACCTCCGGTAGAACCATTGAAAATTTCGCTTTTTCGTCCCTCCGACTAATAAACTTTTGAAGAAGAAGGCCCTCAAGTTGTCAGAGATGAAATTTGAGTTAACTAAAGAGTGAAATTGTTAGGAAAAAATCGTGACTAATTTGGCAGGAAAAAAAAAGCACAAACAAATTACTTGAAAATAACACCAATTGCCATTATATTGTAGCCTCCTCTATACAATAAAATACATGAACTATAATTTTCTAAAGCTATTACATTATTTTTCTTGAATCAGATTGTTTGTGGCAGGTATCACTCGCTAATAAGTGGGAGGTGGGTGGGAGGAGATTAGGGTTGGAGATTGAGGGAGATGCTGAGAGAGAAATATATTTGATTGTTATTAAAATGTTAATTGTTGAGTTTAAATATAAGGATAATTAATCAATCCTAATTTTAAGGGATGTGAGTATCAGATTGTTTCTTCAATAATATATGGTATAAAATATTAAAAGTGGTACTATATGTAATTGTTTGAAAGTAGAGGTAATATTAGTATATATGGTAGTGATATATGTCTAATAAAGTAGTTTATCCTTAATTTTAAGCTAAAATAACAAAAATAAGAAAAAAGTCAAAAAATTAAAATTTTTAACTTGTAACTTTTCGCTTATAAGTCAAATTGAAAAGCCAAATCTAAACAGACTCTAAATTATTTCTACCTATGTATTACATGCATACTCTCTCATATACAACAATATACATATACTCTTATAGTATCATTGACTAATGAGTAATTTCTGAACAAGAAATCCTTAATGATACCAATACAATATATATATATATATATATATATTCTGATTTAGTATCAGTTAAACAAAATCGGTCTTAATGAAATCAATACAGTATATGATACTGATTTAATATCAGTTAAGCAAAATCATCAGCCTTAATAAATGAGAGTATTGGCTGTAATTCTTTTTTCGAGAGAATGAGTATTTCTTGAATTACTTTGGATTGGAATAAGAACATGTAATTATTTTGAGTTTTATAGCTATTTATGTAGTTTACCTAATTCTTTTTTCAACTTAATTTTTAGGGTCCCTAATTTTTAAAAAAGATACAGGCCCCATTAATTTCATTTATTAGAATGGGTCAGAAATTGAAGTGTTCACATCTCAACCTATTAAATATACATTTATTTGTTTTTCTCTTACAAATCATTTATATGCTCGGAATATATTTTGATCCTTCAAAATTTGTATTATATCATTAATTATCATACAATAATTAAGACGTAATTTATGTAGAGAGTTCATGTATGTAATATCTTGTCACTACTTTAATTTATCCATTATTACCTTCAACATCAACTATGCACCTTCACCAGCAATCTCAACCACCATCAACCAATGGCGGAGTCACGCGCAATGATTTTTACGATTTTTATTTATAAAATTGGGATAAATCATAAAGCGAAAAGAAAAATGGGGAGGAGATTACAAGTTAGAAAATTAAACTCACACTAATAAGGTGAAAGTCAAAGAGTCAACTTAACTGAGAGCTGCCGAATGATGGATGGTCCATTGAATACCCTTCAGGCTTCGTCATAAAATTATATTTTATATATTGACGTTATATTGGTTAAAAGTTACTTCTATATACATGTATATTGATATCTGAACACCCTTAAAGAAATTTCTAACTTAGCTATTGCCACCAACCACCTTCATCATCAACATCCACCACACAAATGCCCCCTCCAACCATTACGACACCAATAACCACTATTGTCAATCACTATCACTATTATATCGCAGACACCCTAAGTAATTTTTTCATTTTGCGGGCGAGTCCAATTGAACACTTTGATATAATAATTGTGATAAATATAGAAAGCAAGTACGTGTGCGTCTGAACAAGGACATAATGAAAGGCAGGAAAAACCTTATCTTTTAACACAAAACAGTAAACTTTTATCCAAATTTTGAGAAACAGAGTAACCAAAAGACTGTAATCATATAACCATGGCGGTTTTGAGCTGCCAAACATACTTTATTAATTCTAAAAAAATAATAAAGACAAAGCCATTCATCTGTTGCTCATCATTATCATCTCAAAACAATGTGAAGGTAATCATAAATGGAGCTGCTAAGGAAATTGGCAGAGCTGCCGTTATTGCTGTCACTAAAGCTAGAGGAATGGAATTGGCTGGCGCTGTTGATTCTAATTTTGTTGGACAAGATATTGGACAGGTCAATTCAATTGCTTCATTCATTTCCATTATTCACTTATAAGAAAAAATTTGTGTTTTTATTAATTTCAGGTTTGTGACATGGAAGAGCCTCTAGAAATACCAATAATTAACGACCTTACCATGGTCTTGGGTTCAATATCTCAGGTAACATTTTTGCTTCCTTGGTGACTTGAACCTACAATCTCAAAGTTAGGAGGTGAAGGGTGTTTACCATCCGAGCATGTCAAAAAATTATGTTCTTGAATTGACCCAATATTGCTTTAATTCTGATCCAAATTATGGTTTCTGACATTGTGAAATTCAATTATTGCAGTTAAAAGCAACTGGAGTAGTCATTGATTTCACTGACCCTTCTACAGTTTATGACAATGTCAAACAGGTCCAATCTTCTTAATAGTATCACTTGTTTAACAAAAACGAAAATTGAGAAGGTTGAAATTTATGATGATTCAATTTTGTTTTGTAGGCAACAGCATTTGGGATGAATAGTGTAGTTTACGTGCCCAAAATTAAGCAAGAAACTGTCATGGCTTTATCTATGTTATGCGAGAAGGCCAGCACGGTGAGGGTGCAGGGTGAGATTTACAAATTTACACAACAATTTCATCATATGACCAATTACATTTTCAAACAATGGATTTAGTACTTTAAGGTCAATTCAAAGGGCACGTTTATGTATTATGCCAAGAAATAATTCTGGTTGTACTTAATTAAAAAGGCGCATGTTTTTGGCATTGATTTCAGGGTTGTTTGGTTGCACCAACTCTTTCAATTGGATCCATACTTCTCCAGCAAGCAGCAATTTCAGCTTCTTTTCACTATAACAATGTTGAAATTGTTGAGTCTAGAGCTAATCCAGTGGTAAGTACATGTACAACCCTGTGGCTGTTGAGTTATTTTTATGCATATACACTAAAATGTTGAATCTTCTCGACTTCTTTAAATATTTATTTTGAGTACCATTAATGAAGATTGTGGTTCCGCCACTTGGATGGAAGAAGATATTTTTCCGCACTACACATAACTAATTGAGGGGAATTCTATTAATTTCAAAACTAGAAGGGGGCCATGGCCAAGACCTAACACCATCTAATATGTTGTAATGCCATAAAATTCTTCTTTTCGAATAAAATAATAATGATGATAGTAAAGCTTAGTGCATGGGTCCATAACCTAGCTGGATACAGCCAATTAGGTAACTAACCTTTCTGTAGAATTTATTGTCATCTTAATCAAACAGCAAATGCTAACAGTGACCCGGTCGTCCTTTCTACAACTTTACACCCCGAATCTTCTTCTTTATTCGTTAAAATTCATAAACAATAACTTTTCGATGTAGTCATTGTCATGGAGTTTTTATTTCGCCTGTGAAATTTGAACAATTACAAGGTCGAAAAGTGACCAGTTAGTGTTATTTCTACTTCTCCATCACATCTTTGGAAGAGCCTAAACAACATGAGCAGTCTCTTATAGATCCTCACCTACGAACGTGCTCAAGACCTCATTTGTTTCTCGTCTTTTGGTTCTCTAGATCAGTTAAAGTTAATCTTCTTAATACAAAGAAAGCGACTAGAGATTCAACTGATGCATTCCAGAGTTAACTGTCAATAGTATAAATATTCTCGTACATCATGTCAGTGATTGTATACTAGTAGTTAGAGTATAAGAAAATGAAACCTGTCATTCATTAAATGCTAGTACTTATTGAATTACCAAAATCAGTGGTCAAAAGTAATGAAATTATTGCTGGCTGCAGGATTTTCCAACCCAGGATGCAGTTCAAATTGCTAACAACCTTTCCAATTTGGGTCAGCTGTATAATAGAGATGACATTTCTAGTGATATTCCGGTAAGATGCAACAAATCTTACAGACACGGTGCTACATGCAATTCATAGTTTTCAAGCTTGTAGTTGAACATAAAGAAGAACTATGAACTGGTAAATCCTTCGAAATAAGCCAAATCAAATAACATGAGAACATTTATAACCCAGCAGAACTTTGGAGTAATTGGGTCTACGGACAAGGCAATCTCTTGACTCCAGGAACATTCTGATATTTGGCTGCTTTTATCTTCTGTTCTTCAAGGCAAGGGGTCAAGTTCTTGGGGAAGACGGGGTGCGTGTTCACAGCTTGGTTCTACCAGGGCTCCCATCTAGTACATCAGTTTACTTCTCGAGGCCAGGAGAGGTATGTTTCTGAACCATACTCTCGGTTCACTACGGTAGACAGTGGCCATAGATTGTTGTAAATCTTATGGAAAATACCTTATTCACAAACACTCGTAGGAATTCTCCATAGCTTGAGGTGTGTCAATAGACGTTGTCCAATATTTCACCCGGTATAGGTGTGTCCCCCAAGATTCAACAAGCTCTTCTAGTATCAAACTAGGAGCCAAAATCTAATAAAGATTTAATAGAGAAGAAGAAGAAAACCCAGCAATAGAATCATAATCAGGATTACACTTTTGCCCATTTCATGAAAGTAAACGCAAAGAATCCTATATAGGCAACAAAAGAGACAAAAGGGCTCTAACGTTCTGAAACAACGTCCAAATATTAGAGCCCTTTTGTCTCTTTTGTTGCCTATATAAGATTTTTTGGGTTTACTTTCATGAAATGAGCAAAGTATAATCCTTCCTGATTATGGTTATATTGTTGGGTTTTCTTCTCTATTAAATCTTTGTTAGATTTTGGCTCCTAGTTTGATACTAGAAGAGCTTGTTGAATCCTGGGGATGCACCTATACTAGGTGAAATATCCTCAAGGACGGTGTCTTTCGACACGCCTCAAGCTAAGGAGAATTCCTACAAGTGTTCGTGAAGAAGGTAGTAAGATTTACAACATAGATCCCCCTTGTATTTATGAGAATCTCATTTGTAACTGTTGTTGATCAGGTTTACACACTAAAGCATGATATCACAGATGTGCAATGTCTCATGCCAGGCCTGATTCTGGCCATTAGAAAAGTTGTTCGCCTCAAGGTACCATCGATTAACCATTTCTTAACATATTTCAGCATCGATTTTACAGACTACACAACACTGTTTGTTTTCCCTTGGCAGAACCTGGTCTATGGCTTGGAGAAGTTTTTATAAGAACAGATACTAAGAGGCTAAAGGGACCATAGGCAACACTGAGATATCTTGTAAAGAGTACATGAATGGAGAGATATGAAAGACAGATGCAGCCAAGAGAGAAATTCCCAATATACTGCTGTTAAAGGAATGTTACAAAAATGTCGGATCACAATAAGCAACTTATTAAACAGCTGATAAAATCTGAGAATATTTTTTTTTCCATGTCAGCTAAAAGCCAGAATATAGAAATTGTACTCTCTAAAAGATGTCAAACTTAAACTGAATAATATCCCACCACCCCCACACCCCCAACACCCAACACCCCACCTTTTTTTTCGAGACTCATACTTCCAATCTAAATTTGAGGCAGCTCTTCATTCTTATTGCAATTCTTCTTTCCTCCCCCACCTCACACTTGGTTGACAGGTAGTAATTAGTAAATAGCATTTGTTTTACTTAAGGTTACACCGAGGGAAGCTCAAGTTGCATTTTGGTATCAAATCCACCTCCGTGCTTTAAACCTAGATTCCAGCCAATGGAGCCCCGTGCTTTAAACCTAGATTCCAGCCAATGGAGCCGCTAAATCATTGTTGTTATTTTTATTTTTTTTTACCTTTTCCTCTTTAGATTCTTGCTCCTTGCATACTCTATAAAGATTCATCATTAGTTGTATATTCTTACACATTAAAGAACCAAATTCCAGCCATGGCATTTCGAAGACTTAAAAAGTAGTTGTAGTTCTAATCGCACAATTGAAAGAACTCCCTCAAATACAGATTCAATAGAGTACAAGGAGATTTCAAATTTTGCCTATAAAGGAACAAAGCAAATTGTCACAGAATGCTGTACACTTTAAATTGACATTTCACAAGATCAAGATAAATAGCCAAAGACTAGAAAAATAAGAGACTATTCAATCCAAGATTACATACGAACCAATGACTAACCTTAAAGCTAATAATTAAGACAGTTGGCTTCTAACTGTTTAAAGAAAATATATATATTGCACTAGGCCTAAAGAACAGAGGAATATTTTTATCTCTGAACTTCATAGAATGGATAGCAATTTCTCCTATTGCACAAACCATCCTTATGATGGATCATTTGCAATATCCTGACATGCTCAAACAGAACCGAGTATAGTACTTTGCAGAAAATTAATAGAGAAAGGACAACTAAAGCCAATAAAAGCAGTAAAGAAAATATAATCAGATGGGGAGGTCCAAGAGACTAAAGGAAGCCATACCCTGGGTCATTAATTTGCTGAGCACCATTAAAAAATGTTTTGCTAGCTCCCATTAAAATCTGGGATATGGAATTAAAAATCTCACAAATTTTCATTAACCTCTTTTGGTAATTAAAGCATTTAATATTCTCCAACCATATGCTATCCAGATTTGCTGTTCTAAGAAAATCTTTAGTGTTGAGATGTACACATGGAGTATTATTTTTTGGGGACAAGCTAAGGTAAATAATTTACACAGCAAGACAGAAGAAATTTAATGGTTCGTCATAGTTTATGGTTTCGTTCAAGATTTTTGGAGCTATTACTCAATATTGCTTGAACCTACTGATGGTCAAAGGTCAATAACTGTGTCACCTACATGAATGCAACTATGCCAACACTTATGCACTGGGTCTCACTGGAACTCCGTAGTGAAGCACTTATTAGAAAGAGTGTTGCCACCTACATAACATGTCAAACAGAAGTTATCGTCACCTACATTACCCCCAGTTTGGTCTACCACAACATCATGACTCACCATTATCAATAAATAAGCACTCTTTTTTCTATTAGATCCTTATGCATGAAGATAACCAATTTGGTCATTATGGCCAGACTCTCTTATAGATTTCTACCCACATTCTAAATAGGGTCCTCTTATCTCTTTGATGTTTTTTTTACACCTATCTAGATTTAGCAACCTTCGGATTGAAGCAGACAGTAAATGTGGTTTAAGTCTTTAAGAAATGATTCTTTGTCCCAGAAACAGTTTTATCCCTAGAACATTTCAAACATTATTCAAATCAGAAACCAAACTAAGCTACTCGGTGCAAGCTCCGCTTAGAGAATTCAGACGTGAAAGATCCTAATCTTATTCAGCATCTTGATATCAAAAATCAGGAGGACCAATTGTCCTTGCAGGCTGTAACACTTTCACAAAATTGTGTTAATGTCCTTGCGTGGAATTTGTGGGCATGATTAGGTTCAGTATTGACCATTTTTCTTGAAACTTATGAGGGCCAATGATGTTTATTACAGGGGAAGTTCAGGTGCCATGCATTTCTTGACCATATTATTGCATCCCTACTTTATATGATGCTACATGCCCTAGCGAGCTAGCAGAATGTAGCCTGATTTATGGAGAGAAATGAAATAATGAATAAGCTTATATTCAGGTGGGTTGAACCAAAAGAGGATCTACTACATACAAAAAATTGTGTCTATAGCCTTCTGGAGGGGAAAGACTTCAATTAATTTACAAATACCACGGCGTCTTGAATGATACTTGTAAGATCATAAGTTCTGGATACCAGCTGCTAATCTTGCTATGGTCAGAAACTAAGCTTTCACTTATTCTCTTTCCATTGTGGGCGAGGAAGGAAAGGGTGAACTAACACATAAAAGTTTAAATCAAAAAGACTAGCTATTAGATTTCAACAGCAGAAAACTGAAATATTAAATACATTCAGAATAAAATGTCATGGATAATCTCCATCGCAAGCTTATTAAGTACCATCTACCAAAATATAACTCTTCTTCACTATCTTTTTCACAATAGCGTGTCAAGCATGCAATGATACACCATGGGTGAAGCTTTTTCCAAAAGTAAACATTGAGCACTTCCCTGATTTAAGTATATGGTAAAGAAATAAGACATCTAGCAGCAAAAAGGTGAACTTAAATATTTGCCTAGGGCAGCGAGTTGAACCAAGAGATGTCAACATAAAACGGAAACTCAACTAGTACACACCGTAGCATATCTGCAACCAAGTTTGCACCTAATCGCAGCTTTGAAGCTTTATGGATGTCATTAAATTAGCTCAATAAGCAAATTTTGAACAATTTTTTTAATGTATGTAAGTAATTTTCAGCAGCATTTGTTTATAGCATACTTTGAAGAAATATTAGAGGCTCTATAGATCTGCATGGACACACTTACCTCCAAACTTCTTTGCGACAGCTCCAACCCACGATCTATCTTTATTGTTGTATGCGTAACTATTGCTGGAAGCCACAAGCACAAAACCATTATTCTTCCACTTCTGGCTGGAATCTGAGGTTTCAGATTGTATTAGAGGTTGCACGAGGAGAGAACGGGTTCCTTTTGGAAGCATCTCCCACACTTCAGAGTCTAGATTATCACAAAAATGTGGAGAACCACATACCGTAACTTCGTTATAATACAACAGTGTAGTTTTCACCTTCATTCAAACTAGACAATGCGTAATTCACTATTTGAATGGACATCTCCTTCATAGAAACGCCATTAATAAATGAATACCTGAGACCTGTGGAAAATAAAGTGTCTCCTTCAAATCATGAAGACCACTTTGCTGGATCTGTTTCTCAAACCAGTCACATAAGTGAGCTTTCAATACATCTTTTGGTGTTCTCCAGTAGCCACGAGCACAAATTGTATCTTGAAGTGAGAAAAGCTACAAAATCAACATAACCTTCACAGTTGTAAGTTTTGAAACTTAAAAATTGTATCCGTACTATCTTCTTGAAAGATCCTCTGACTACTCCAAGTTGATACAATCTTGTCTATGGATACATACCACTGATATGCTGCTTGTGTTGCGCAACAAAACATAGGTTCCCCATGCCAAATCCTCCTTCAGAATATCTGATATGTTCTCTGTGATGACAAAGGCTTGCTCAGCATCTTCAGGAAGATTTCTTTCTTCTACTAGAACTGAACCCTGAATCCAATTTAGTCATTAACATATCTTAAGATTTATTTTTCAATAGCATATCTTCCAGTTTAAGAACGATGATATAGACCTCGTCTCTTAAATATCTACATAAAATATGAATACAACAGGTTAAAGGAAATTAACCGTTGAAATGAATATCATATAAGCATGTTGCGAACCTCTCTGGTGCTAAAGATAGAACAATGAATGCAACATGAGTGACCAGATGTAGTTTCAAACTTAAGTGAATATCATATAAGCATATCTTCTTCTTCTTTTTTTCTAAAACCTGGTTGATGCTTGGTCCATTCAATTGCTGACAAAAGTTAAACTGCTTTAACTGAACCGATAATAACGGCATTTGAGGGGCCGTACATTAAAAGTATTAAAGAAACCAATTGCTCGTAATGTAATACTTAACAAACCATAAAAATCTCTGTTGGGTGGAATTACATCTTGGACTACAAGATAGCTATCCTATGCAGGCAGAGTCCATTTGATTAACAATGTATTGTTTTCTATATAAAGATTCTGGTCCCAAATTTTTGTTCTGCCAAAGAGAATTATTCAATTGACTGAGGCCACCAGTAGAAGATTCTTATGGACAGGAAGAACTGATATATCGGAAAGAGCTTTGTTAGCTTGGAGAAGGTTTGCTATCCAAAATCATCTGGAGGGCTACATATCCTTGATATTTTCACATGAAATAGAGCTGCAGGAAAATTACTATGGAACCTATGCAAGAAGAAAGATACTCTACGGGTACAGTGTGTACATGTATACTATAGAATGGGTAGCGTAATATGGGAGGCTGTACCTAGACAAACAACTTGAATGGTACAAAAGGTTTTAAAGGCAAAGTATATGACGAAGATGCTCGAGTCATGGTGTCTGAAATGCAGCAGAAGAAAACCTTTTCCATAAAAAGAATGTATCAAAAGATGAGGGGAATATTTCAAAAGGTTACATGGAGGAGGCTGGTATGTAATAACCATGGATTCCCTAAGTGGATCTTCATCCCGACTTTAGCAGCATGTGGTAATCATAGCACTAGACACAGATTGGCTCAATGGGGTATAAAAAAAAACTAGGTTTGGATGTGGTAGTCGTAGCTAGAATTTGGATGAATTAGCTTCAGCAGAATCACATGGGAAAGGGAAGAATGCAGCTGCTGAGCTCTGCCGAATGTCCTTTGCTGGCGGCATTTATTACATATGCACATGAGCTAAGATTAGAGAAGCTAAATTTCTAACCTTAGAATAGTAGTTTGGATACATAGTTGCAGACACATGCAACTTCAGTTAATTGTTTGTTTCTGTACATATTTCCACTTGGTAATAAAATATATCCTGATTTTTGGTTTGATAATTTTATAAACTGATCAGCCTCAAGTAAATTGCTTGATTTGTTTTAGCAGCCAAGGATGTACAAGAACAAAATGGTGCAATTATCTCAACAGAGAATACATAGACAGAGAAATTACCTTAAGAAACTTCCCAAGGTAAGGAACTATAACAGAGAACACAGCCAGAAGAAGACCTAAAACTTCCGTTCTCTGTAGAAAACAGAATACACTGAATTAAAATTACACTTGCAGACAACAAATATGAATAGAGTTGAATACAATTGTTGACTCACTAGCTGCGCTGTGGTGATGGCGGATGAGTCTGAGCCGAGAAAGTGATTCAATACCAAAAGAAAACCAAATGCGTAGCCGATGTATCTCGGCAAATAAGATTCGTCCAATCCAGGTATTCCTTTGAAGGAATAGCCAACACAGGCACAAATTTTAGAGACTAGACAATACATGCGTATATACTGATTGAAATCGAGAGACAAATAGAAGATTTTTGGGTCTACCGAGAGTGAAACGAAGCACGGAAAGGTTAAGCTGTTGCTGTTGAGCATTGCTTTCCGTAGAATTCTCGAGACGACTATAGACTATCAATGATGATGCCTTTCTGGTTTTCCGGCACCGGAATTCTGACGGCCATATGGATTTGCCGTATCTTTTCACGGGAAACACTGACGGCGTTAATGAGTTCAACAATAGACAGGTATAGCTCATTTTCTGTAGCTTCCGTCTCCCTCCGTCAAATGGATAATGTCAGTGAAAACCTCGCCGTCGGCTATGAGTCGCCGGAATGTTGTTGTACCACGCTCCAGTAACGAGCGTGTTCTATTGAACTCTCAAAAGAAAATTAAAAGAAATTGGGAGTTTTCCTTTTTCTTTTTCCTTCTCTTTTTTTACTGGATAAAAAGAATGCACGGAGTGAGGACGCATCCAATTATGGAGAAATTTTATTTTGCATGTCACACAAACAACTATATTACCCAAAGTTATGTCAGTGGAATTTGCCACCTAAATAGCTTGTTTGGAGTTAGTTTAAATACAATATCTATTTTGATAACTATTAAAACTTTGTTGCGTAGTAAAATTTATTATATTTTGTAATGACAAAAGATTTTATTTTTATATAACGATCAAATTGATGAAAATTGATATTGTGTTGTAAAGTTTATTATATTTTGTAATGATAAAAGGTTATATTTTTATATAACGATCAAATTAATGTAATCATGTTGTTATCATTTATTTTTCTCATTTTACATTTATTTATTAATAATTATATTTAATTATCTATCCTTTTTATATATATAGTAGCGCTATTCCATATTATATATATATATATATATATATATATAGGTTTATTTTTCAAATTGTTGATGTGTAGCGTTATGTAATTATGCTTCGATTGTATTTATCAAAATAATACAATATATTATGAAATAATAGTTATTAATGTGTTGTAATTTGTTAAATTAGTTAATGACAATTTGTTAGATTAGTTATCATCAATGTAGTTAAATACTTAATTAGTTAAAAATTATTAATTAATTAACTAGTATGTGCCTTGATGCACACCAGAATCTATAGTAATAGATCAAAAAGTCTTGTACATACCAGGTTTAAAACTAATATTTTATGTTCAATATTCATTTTGTTGGTGTTTTAGGTCTTTATGTTATAAGACCTAAATCGTAATTTCTTAGATGTTTATATTTTTTTTACGACCTAAACTCTAGTTTTATTAGTACGTACATTTTTTCAAGTTTATTTTATTTGTGTTTTAGATCTTGAAGATACAAGATCAAACCCTAATTCTTTTAAAGTTATATTTTTTTCAAAAATCTAAACTCTGGATTTTTTAGTATGTATATTGTTTTAAAGTTTTTCTTGTAGGTATTTTAGATCTTAAAGACTTAAACCCTAATTCTATTTTTCAGGTTTATCTTGTTTGTATTCATTTATCAAACATTTTTTTTGCCAACTATTTCTTATTAGTATGATTTATACCTCTTTTTGGTAAGTTTGAAGTTTGCCGTCTGTTATCATATGATTTATAATATTTTTGATAAGTTTGAAGTTTAATGTTCGTGAAGAATCTAATCAAACACTTAATTTGCAGAATCATTGAATATTGTTTCACCAGTTAGAAAGTGCAATCACATGTATATAAACACGAACTATATCATATAAAATCACAGTCTAAAATCGTACTTGTTACAATCGTTCATTCCAACACTTTTTGGAAAAGAAACCTTCAAAGAATCTTTACACAAACTTTATGAAATTGGGGAAGAAGAAGGAGAAGAAGCAGAAGAAATGTATGTTCTTTTTGGAACGGTAGAGAATGAAAAGATTCTCTTCTTTCTTTTTTTTCTCTTGTGAGAACCCTTAATTCTAAAGGGACACATCTATTCAAATAGTTGTGCCTCTTCGGAAGGGATAAAAACTATTCAAATAGTTGTGTCTTTTCATTATATTAATTAATAATATAATACATAATTTTTTATATATATATGTTTTCTTCTCACATGGATCCGGATTGACCCACATGGGTGATCCGATCCAATTTCCTTCAGTTCATTAATTGCCAATTTCAATTAAACTAGTTAACGATTAACTAATTAATATTTTTTTTTAAATCACAAGTATACGTATCATATGCAAAACAATTAAATAATAATTTCCACCCTAAATTAATTAACTAATTAATAGTTTTTTAAAACTAAGTAAATATTTAACTATATTGATAATAACTAACCTAACAAAGTAATATAAATATTAAATAGCTAAATAACACATCGATAATTAAACCAACTAACTAATTACCACATTAACAAAGAAATTAGCTTAACTATAGCATGCATGATGCATGTTTTGAAAATAATAATTAAACAAAAATATAAATAATACAATTAACAGACAATAAATAATTAATATTTAAGAAAACAAGATAGTTATAAATTCAAAGTTCAAACTACCAACAAAAAAAAAGTGTATTAAAAGGTACGTTCTATTAATCATAACATTGGTTAAATTTGATATGTTGATGAAATTTATGGATCCGGCTCCCCTCCATTACCTCTTCCCTCCATTTCGTCAAGTGCACGTCTAGATGAGAGACATGTGTCTTATTTAAAATTTAAAGGTCAAGATTATATTATATTAACAAATTAAATATCATAACCATGGTTAAATCAACTAAATTTAGAAAACAACTCTCTAAATTTAGTAAGAATTATAATATATTCCAAACAAAATTTGATATTTATTAATATCATTAATTTCATCTTATATTTTTACAATTTGATATTTATTAATATCATTAATTTCATCTTATATTTTTACAATTTGATATTTATTAATATCATTAATTTCATCTTATATTTTTACAATTTGATATTTATTAATATCATTAATTTCATCTTATATTTTTACAATTTGATATTTATTAATATCATTAATTTCATCTTATATTTTTACAATTTGATATTTATTAATATCATTAATTTCATCCAATTCTTACTAGAATCTGCCCAACAAATTAAAAGAAAAAAAAATAGAAAAGAGAAGGTAAAGAAAAACTACAAATGTATCCGAATAATTAAAATTCTTCTTCGTAATTTATATCCTGAGAGGAAAATAAATATGGAAATAGCAAAAACTGATTTTCAAAAGCTATTAATTAATATGATTAGAAGATTTTTATATTTTTACATTTAAATATAAAAATATAAGATGAAACTAATGATATTAATAAATATCAAATTTTGTATGGAATATATTGTAATTCTTATCATATTTGGAAAATAGTTTTCTAAAATTAGTTGACTTAGCTATGGTTGTGACATTTGTTAATATAATAAAACCTTGACCTTTAAACTTTAAATAAAACACATGTCTCTCATCTAGACGTGCACTTGACGAAATGGAGGGAAAGGATAATGGAGGGGAGCCGGATCCGAAATTTATGTAGCACATTAAATAAATATGATATAAGTAAATTTCATCAATATTATTTAATCACATTATTTTGATCACTTTTTATTTTTCATTCATCCATCATTTAGATTCCAAACTCATACCTAACATATATATGATTTTGATGTACGCACCCAATATGTAAGTTTTTATCGTACTAGAGTTTGGATAACATCAGAAAACAAAATGAAAAGTGTTTATTGTTACGTACAATTATTTTATTTGTAAACAATTTATATGCTGGCCTCATCTTTGCATCCCGTGAATATACTAATGATAAGAGAAGGGAAAAAGGGAGAAAAGAAATAATAACAACAACGAATTCCACCGGCGATGCACATTAAACATGTTATTATTACTATATTTATATATATTCAATTCTACCAATGAGTTCCATCAGAAAATCAAAGCATAAAATATGGTCTTTGCTTTAATTTATTTAACTTTAGAATGCAAACTGGTCAAAGATTCTCCACTCACTATCCTTCTTATTTTTTCACTTTATATTTCTCCTTCTTCTTCCTCGTATATTTTTTTTAAAAAAATACCCCATCCCCATTATTACACCTACCTAATTAAAAATAATAATCTCAATAGGTCAATTAATTAATTATTTATTGTCATTCATCTAATAATGAATAAAATTATAATATTATGTAATAGTGAAATTTTATAGATAAAGTCTGAAAAGGATAAAGTGTACAAATACCTTATTTTTATCACATAAATGTAGAGATATTATTTTCAAAATTTAACTAACACATATCAAAGCAATTTTTTTAAAATAGTACAAAAGAAAAGACATAACAAATACTAATAAAAAACATTATACAATATTTACTACGATCTATCTATCAAGAAAAAGAGAAGTAGGACATATATAATTTATTTGTGATGGAAAAATCATAAGAATATTTTAGAATATTTTCAGTTAGTTTAGATTTCAATGATTTTTACTGTCACATCATCCATTTAAATTGATAGTAACGTTGTTGGCAAGCAAATCAAACTAGTCAACATATTTAAGCTTGCAAGTCACTAAATACAATTTCACAAAAAATTAACAAATCTATATATAAGCAGACTTAACATACAATCAACTTTAAAACAAAATATAATTTGAGTTGTGTTTGTATATTAAAAATATTCATTTGGGCTCGATTGATTAGGTACTAATTAAAATTAAAGCCTGATAAATAGAACAAACAATTTTTAAAACACTTTTTTGAAATGAACTGAATATTAAGCAATACAATGATCAATAGACTTGATTTTCTAGTTTAATTAGTGATTACCATTGTTTTCACGAATTCTATAAAAAAAATATAATTATTTGATTTTGTTTTCACGAACAAACTATGTTTTTTTTAAAATAAATGAAAATGTATATACACCAATGAAATTTTAACATTTTGTAGTATAACGTATAGACATATTTATTTGAAAGAGTACAACATTTTAATAAATGATAGGAAACTAGAAGAATAAACACGTTGGATGTAATATAATTAGTAAGACAACCATCTATCTGATGGAACATGCGAATGAACATAAACATATATATATATAAAAAAAAAAAATCAAATAATTACATATAAAAATAGACAATAATTACAAAACGAGATTTACCTAAACATTATTGTTTAAGCCTTTTGTCATGATTTAGATTGTCGTGAGAGACACCAACATTAACTCTCCAGTGGGAGAGAACCATTTACTAACCTCTCAGCCATTTAAAAGAATCAAAATCATAATATAGAATGATAAACACAGTTTTAAAACAATAATGAAGCAAGTTTCCATAAACTCAACCCATTATCAAAAATTATTGCGGAAAATAACTCCCTAAAATCTGAAAGTCATAGTAGCAAAACTTCAGAATATCTAGAATAAGAAGATGCAAACCCAACACAAAAAAACATAAGTCTAAAATCTAAAATGTCTATATCTGAAAAAGATGGATAACGAGATAAAGAAGAATCCATGGCAGCTCGGAAGAAGTAGCTTACTCTTGAATTTAGATGTCTTGTTTCTCACAACTGAGGTCTCGAAGCAACCGTCTGAATATGCCATGTACTCCACAAATAAAGAACAAGTACAATATTAGTACACAAATATCATGTACCGGTAGGATCATAAGGCAAGTTCCAAAACATGTATGTAAACAAATAACTACATAGCAGTAATATAGGCCAACACACACACCAACAGTCACAACATAATGCAGATTCCCAATCACCACCTTAACTTAACCAATGCATGAAATTAGGGGTGTCAAATGAGCGGATTGTGTTGAAACTGGAGATATTAAAGTAGGTTGAAATAGAAATTGAGTTGGGTTCTGACCTGCCCAAGTTTACTTTGGGCTCAAATGGGCTTAAAACGGGATGGATCTTGACCAGGCCAATTTAACCCTTCACCTCAATAATTTTAATATATTTTTATTTATGTTTTATAACAACAATTTGAGTTTCAACTCAAGATTTTTTTTTAAAAAGAAGTTACAAATGGATAGCTAAATCCTAAAAGATATAAAATTGATAGTAATTCATACCTTCAATATAGGAACATACATTACATCAATGCAAATAAAGAGTCTTAAAACGGTTTGAAATTGGAGATTAAATTGGGCTCAATTAATGATTCTCTTAAAATGGGTTAAGGCTTGAAAAAGTTGAGATTGAACCCAATTCAAATTATCTTGAGTCTAACCCTTAAAATTCTGGGCTGGTTATCTATGGTTGAGCACATTTTTTACACCCCTACATGAAACATATCCCATAGATCACAAAATGCACATATTCAGTGTTGTCATAGAACTCACACACAAACTGTTAGTATACTTGTGCAGTACCAAGCCAATTAGTGTTAATATTTCATACTAGGCATGGTATTCGAGCCAAACATTAGTATCCTATATCGACGCAGTACTCGAGCCAATCATCAATCGAATCACAAACATCACACACAATCACAATCACAATGAACAACCAACTTGAAAACCACAAGTAAATAATCAGGTTCATTTCATGAGATTATCACATGAAGTCACTCCACATTAGCCTTCTTGCTTCCTCCACATGCATTGAACAAATAATACTATAACACAGTTTACATGCACATATTACATACTTTGAAAAACAAACAACCCTCGTCTACCTCGAATCAAGCGTTGAAAACTCTAAGAACCTGAACTTTAATTTCCATTTTTGTAATGCCTCAACTTGTTTTTTGTCAAAACAATTATAAATCAAGTAATAATCAATCAATAGTAACCTAACAATACCCGGATTATGATCAAATTCTAAACCCCATGTCATTCTCATGGTCATTCTATCTAACAAGGGTTCTTTCCACCATTAATGCAAATTAAAACTCTTCCTCAAGATTATCAACCTCAATTCTAAGGCTCGAGAATCAAAATACAAGTAGGGGAAGTAATTAACTTACCTTTATGGAAGAGATTGTGGAAAAATTGAAAAGTTGTCCTTTTCAATTCCAAGAACAAAGTTGCAGAAAATAAGAAGTTTTGGGGACTTTTCTGCACAAAATCCCGACTGACCCTGCTAGAGTGGCCCTACTCGCTATAGCGGCCCAATCAACTATAGCGGAAATTTATTCATCCCGCAATAGTGGCGGACCCCCGCTATAGCGATGTGACACCTGCTATAGCAACTTGCACTAAACAGAAACTCGGAATTCTCCCCAAAAGTGCCCCATTTGAAACGCACCTTCGAACCCTGACATTTTAAACCAACATCTTTACGCCAATTCGATATCGAGAGTTTTACTCGCCCGAATTCGATTCTGAATGGCCCTATGAATTCCGTAATGTCTTAGTACTAGAAAACGTGACCCAAACTTAGACATATCACCCAACCTTTTCCTGAATTGTCCTAGACCTCAAGTCACTCAGGTTTCGTTTGAAACTTACTTAGCCTAAGATTTTTCAAGTCACTACCTAATTATTTTTTTACCCAAATCTTTCACCAATAATCTACCCATAACTATCAGAAAGGATTGTTACACTTTTGCACAATTCGTCAATGCTGTAAAGTTAGGGGTGTACATGATCGGGTTGGTTCGGGTTTTTCAAATATCAAACCAAACCATTTGTGTAAAAAATTTAAATTTATAAACCAAACCAAACTAATAAAATTTGGACTTTTTCGGGTTTTTCAACCTCAGGTTGGTTCGGATTTTTCAAATACCAAACCAAACCATTGTGTCGAATTTTTAAATTTATAAATCAAACCAAACTAATAAAACTCGGATTTTTTTTTAGTTTTACAACCTCGGGTTGGTTTGGGTTTTTCAAATACCAAACCAAACCATT
>NW_006239079.1:1008017-1021459 GCF_000226075.1 Solanum tuberosum | reverse complement strand
TTTAAAATTATATCAAAGTAAATATTTTTATGTATAAAATAAAATTTTAAAATTACATATATCACGTCGGGTTGGTTTTTTTTAGTTAAACCCAAACCAACCCAAATATAGTTGGGTTTTTTTTCCCAATACCAAACCAAGTCAAACCAAACCACTAGTCGGGTTTTTTTTTTCCGATTTGACTCGATTTGCGATTTGATTCGATTTTGTACACCCTAGCCGTAATCATCTAATTAGTGATCCATTGCTATGTATTCTAATTAACATTAGATCAGAGAACCATATTTTAGGATATAAAATCATAGTCCAAAAAATGTAGGGTTTTTTTTTCTTAAAGACAACACACATTTATTTTGTGTAGATAAACTCAATCCAAAGCGTATACAACTTTGCCTTCTAGGAAATTATTTATTTATTTATTTTAAGTTCATAAATTAATTAGGCATATCATAGGCTATAGATTTAATTAGCGAGGTTATCAATTGCATTAATTCGTAATATGAATAAATTAAGCCTCCAAAGAAAATTATAAAATATTTATCTGGAAAAGAATATAATTCCACTCCTCAATTATCTTATCGTGTTAAATTTATTGATATCAATTAGTAAATTAAATTCTGGTAATTTAATTCATTTATTAATTTAATCATTTACACTCATGCTTAACTCGTTTTATGTGATGGAGTAATATTTATGCTTAACTCATTTCATTTGATAGAGTGATATTTAAGCTTATATCATTTTTACAAAATAAGGTAGTTAGTTTGTTTTATAGGTGATAGTCGATTAGGTTTAACCCTTATGTTGTCTTTACTATACACAACTTCTCCCAGACAATAACGACTTTCTTAGAGGTTTTACAACTTCCAATTCAAAGAACGTGCAGTAAATATTAGTAAATAATTTAGTGATTTTCTTTGGTGGCAAAAAAACCTCAGACCAATATGTCTCCATTCGAATATGTACCATATATTTTATAACTCCTTAATTAATTTTAAATATTATTAAGATAATTAAATAATAATTTAAGGAGTATAGTAAATGACAATTTTGTATATTATGAAGTTTTTAATAAAAGGTAAAAACTCTAATCAACATCTCTTAAGGACCTTCATGCTTTTAAAGTAACTAATAATTTAGAATACGCACTTTACATGTGACATATATTTATTAGCATATACAGTTCAAAAAACAAAATATTATTATGAAATAATGTGTTTTAATTATAAAATAAAAATTATATATAAAATTGTGATTATATTTATCTGGATCAATAAAAAAAATTATGTCATACAAAACTCCTCAAACACATAATGCTAATACGGATGAGATGAAAGTCCAAAATAAAATATTGAAGCACTTTCTAGTCTTCAAAAAAGATAAATTCACCCTAGATTATAATTAAAATTATTTGTGTACGATTTGAGATTGAGCTCGCTTGAAAATCGCATGCAACAAACCTACACTTCCAAAATAACATAAAACCAAACATCATAAATGCTTGATATTGATTATATTAAACCACAACTTCTTCCTCTAGGTCTTACCAGAATGATATGTATAATTTATTTATTTAAATATCAACATACATATATCCATCCATCGACGATTAATCAAAAAATTAAGTTGGCCTCCTCAAAACTTAACTAGGCAAGTTATTATCCTCCTTCATTTTTTTTCTAAATTTAAAATAAAATCTGAAATAGTAAAATTATAAAAATTATCTAACTATAGTTCTACAATAAAAATAAAGACTCCTAAACTCCTAAAAGTATGCATGTTAAGCAGCAAGTGTTACACGAATAATAAACTTCACTTACAAATAGCTAAATTGCTATAGATCTTGGATCGTTTTGAATTAATGACACAATAATCTTAAACCTAAAAGGTGTACAAAGTGTAACGGTGAATAATCTCCTTTTATGTAAAGATTAATTTAGGATGATCACGTCGTTATTTTTATACATTTCTCTATGATCTTAAGACATATTTATTTTCCACCAATTGTAAATTTTTTTTGTATAAACATTATATATATGCACTTCTTTAAACCTTCATAGAATTTTATTTCCCATAAAAATTTAAAGAAAAAATGTAATAATAATAATTTTATTTCTTAAAACAATTAATTATATAAGGAAATTTCTATATACATGTACCAAATTTTAATATTTCTAAGAATCATAAAAAATAGTACGATCAAACGGTCAGGATGGTTCCACCTCTAGCTGGCGTGACTGTAGAGAATCACTGCCTTTAAACGAGACCTACATTGTTAAATCCTCCGTTATAAGATCAACCAACAAAATGACGCCACGTGTATCGTCAACCCTACGGTCTCGTATCACCCACCGTATGATCTAAGCACCGCCTACGTGATCTTATTACAATTGCAACGTGTCCATTATCAACCGGCTACAACCGGTTTTGTAGGGTTAAGTACTGGTCAAGCCGGTCATTTACCTGGACAATTCCCGCTAGGTATAAAATTAGTCATCGAAGTTTTCTCCGATTAATTAGTCCCTAAAATCTATCGCTCTCTCTTTTCTCTCTCTGGTTTTTGCTCTTTCAAGGTTCGTAGCTCTTCCGTTACACTCTAGTTTTTTATTTCCTTCTCTTTTTTCATTTTAATTCATGTTGCTTTAAACTTTTTTTTTCTATGTTGGTTGTAATTGTTATTAGCATGATTTTGATGAGCTGCAGAATGAGAAATTCTGTGTTGTTTGTTGTGTTGCTTGATCTTATGATGTTAATTTCCAGTGGGGTGAAGCTGATGCTGCTAATCAGAAGATGAATTAATGTTATAGCGATGGTTCTTGTGTTGAATTTGTACAAGATGTGAATAATTTTTACTGTTGTACCAAATTTTGGGGGTTGGGTTGATGCTAAAAATGTTTGATTTTTGAGTGTTTGTTTGATTTCACATTTTCCACTGGAGTTTCTAATTAAAGAGTATCTGTGTTTAAGCCAGGAAAAAAAAAGAATCTGATTTTTCCTATTTATTTTTAGTTGTTTGTAAGATTAGGGTTTTGATGGATTTTTCTTCCTTTTTTGTCTGTATGACTACAATGACGATGTAGGGTTTCGATTTTGGCTCTCTTACACATGCACTTAAACACTTTTTATGTCGTGTTCTTCACCTGGTTGATACATGGTCTTTGTAGTGGCTCTAGGATTTTCACTTGGGAGGTCTAAAAATTAAAATGTAGTACCATTTCAAGTTTTGAACTTGGAATCTCAAGGTAAATTTTGAACCCTCTAAACCAATTAGCCTACCTCTTGTCTTGTGTTCAGGGATTCAAAATCTATCTATCTATCTATATATATATATATACCCCAAAAAAGTAAAAATTTACTTTTATATATACAATGTAATTTTTTGCAAAGGGGGTTTGGGTGAAACCCTCCGGACCCCTTAATCTGCCCCTGGTATCTGCTAGGATAGGAAGTTTTTACTTTTATTCAATGCTTGGTATGTCAAATTGGGTTCTTCATATGTATTATTGTTGTTACTTTTTTCTAAAAAAATGATATGTATGTAACTTTTGTCACTACACAGGAAAAAAAGATCTCGTGCTTCATTTGGTTGGCAAGGATAGTAATAAAATCGGATGATTTGATGTTTCCAGATTGCTTGATGAAATTTTGAAGGTTATATACAAAGGCTTAAATTTAGTTCTGCACTCTAGAGCCTGAAATAACATAAGGGCTAAGCACTGGAGAGGTACTTGGATTCCAGCCACCAGGGGATTGTGCCTCCAATGGCGCCTTCTCGTGTGGCTGGAGGGATGGCACATTCTTCTTCAAGTTCTGGTATCTTTTTCCAAGGAGATGGGCAGTCTCAAGTTGCGGGAAATTCTCACTTGACTTCATCTTTTGGGAATTCATCAAATTCGCTACCTGGAAATGTACGGTCAAGCTTGGGTCCTCTTTCTGGGGATGTCAGTAATACAGTTTTGAATAGTGTAGCAAGCTCAGGTCCTAGTGTTGGGGCAAGTTCATTGGTTACAGATGCCAATTCAGGACTTTCAGGGGGTCCCAATCTTCAGAGAAGTGCCAGCATTAATACGGAGTCCTACATGCGGCTGCCTGCATCGCCGTTGTCATTTTCTTCTAATAACATAAGTGTGTCTGGTTCATCAGTCATGGATGGATCCTCAGTGGCTCAGCAAAGCTCTAACCAAGATCCCAACTCTCAACAACCTCAACATAATCAGCAGCGTCACGGAACTTCTAGTGCCACCTCTTTGCCAACATCTCGAGTTGGGCAGGTTCAGCTGGGTAGCGGTCAAGGTCTTAGGGTTCCAGGATCATTCATCCAGGATCCAGCTGCTTTGTCACAGATGCAAAAGAAACCGCGGCTAGACATCAAGCAAGATGATGTTATGCAGCAGCAAGTTCTGCAACAGTTGTTGCAAAGACAAGATCCTGTGCACATGCAGAACCCCAGTCCTCAGTTACAAGCCTTGGTTCAGCAGCAGAGGCTGAGGCAACAGCAGCAACAGCAGCATCAGTTGTTGCAGTATCTTCCACCATTGCAGAGAGCGCAGTTACTGCAGCAACAGCAGCAACTGCAGCTAAGGCAACAAATGCAACAACAAAGCGTGCAGCCTGTATCAGGAATGAAGCGTCCCTCTGATGGTGTCTTGTGTTCTAGACGGTTAATGCAATACTTATATCATCAGCGGCAACGACCTTCTGTGAGTGACTTTGTTTCTCGTTGTGAAAACCCATACAGAACACGTTCATGCATCTCATTTCTGTTTGATTTATCATGTCTTTTAGGATAACTCCATTGCTTACTGGAGAAAGTTTGTCTCTGAGTATTATTCCCCACGGGCAAAGAAGAGATGGTGCTTGTCATTATACGAGAATGTTGGGCATCATTCACTTGGTGTGTTTCCACAGTCAACTATGGTAATGTTTACCATCATGGATATTTAATTTGATTTAGTTTTTCGTTTCTAGAAGTTAGAAATTGGTTTGTGCTCTTTTTGTTCAACGTTATGTGCTATGCTGAATGCTTGGTTGAGAGAGAATAATATATTATCATATGGTTGGGGTTATAACTTATATCTGTTTATGATTTTGTTCTTGTGATATTGTCCTGCTTGCTTGATATAATATGATGTCTGGTTTTCCATTACTTTAATTCATTTTTTCCTTAAACTTATTCCATAAGCAACATATTCTAATTATTTTTCTTACTCTTCCTTTTTTTTGCGGGGCACCAGGATGCATGGCATTGTGATATTTGTGGCTCAAAATCAGGCAGAGGATTTGGTAAGTGGAAACAGTTGTCAATTAATAGTCTATGATTTGAAGCTGACACATCACTAGGTTATGTCATGTTATAGATACCATCAATTCTATTGCTTGTGTTCTATCAGCTAGTAGCCATTCTTGACATAAGAGTTAAACCACTGTTTATGTAGGAAATACAATTGCTTTACTTTGAACTTGAGAACATTTCCTTAGGGCTGGAGGATGTATGGGGTAGGATTGGTGAATATAACTTGGTCTGCATGGAAGTTAAATTTCAATTTGTATCAGACACTCTATCTACATAATTACACTATATATTGTCTAGTTTCACCTCAGTGGGGGGCCATAATGATAGTTGATGTGGTCTTTCTTGGATCAAAAGGAACTGTTATGAAACAAAGCTTCACTTTACCCTTTGAAGAAGAAGGGTAGAATTCTTGGAGGAATTGACACTTGGAAACTGCATTAGATGGAACTGTGTAAATATGGCATTAAAGAATGCATATCCCTTGCTAAACCTGAATGTTGCTAGTAGAATATGTAACACTGCATGTCCCAATTAGAATTTCAATAAATTCCTAGCATGGAACTTTAGTGTCAATGTCTCTTGAGCACCAAAAAGAAGAAAAAAAAAGGAAGAAAGGTGTAAACCTATATTTGAAATCTTAAGATGCTCATTTATACAGTATGGTCTTGGTGGATTAGTTTAAGTGCTAGAAATGTTGGTGGATAGTGCTCTTGAAGTGTTGCTTTAGAATTGTAAATATCGAATATACGAGACGTGATATCTTATATACATTTAAAAATAAAATAAAAGGTCACGGGTGGGTCTCAGTGACTATTTTATTCAAATTGAAAAGGTCTTGAAATAAAGCAAAAACACTAAAATTGAAAAGCAGATTGGTACAGTGACTTTGCCGACTCTTATCTTATATAATACATTGATCCTTGGCCCATGGGATTGTCCTGTGAATATGCATTGCTGGTCTCTCATCCTTCCTTTGTACCTTTAGTTGTCAGAATATGTGGAAACCGATAATTGTAAAGCCTCTCAAGGCATCTGACTCGGCAACCATGGGACTATGCGGTGAAGAGGAGGAACTAAACAATGAACATAGATGGAAAACTGATTTATAATTGATAGAAATATTACAGGGGAATTGTGTTAATGATCAGGAGAAGAGAATTAGATATTAGTACACGCGACTAAATCTGATTCTGCAACTTAATTGACATGGTTTCTTACTTCATTTTTGGAAAAAAAAAAAAAGACATGTCTTTTACTTGATATATTTCTCTTAATTGCATTTTTTCATCGCTTCTTCATTTAGCTGTTATTTGTGTTTATAGTTACCTTTTCTTGCATTACTTGAGTGTTATCTTTCTTTATCAGCTTTTTTCAATTGCTTTAGTTGCTTGGTGCTTAAAGTCCCCGCAGACATTGATTTTTTCATGCTATCTGTTCTTTTTGCTTTGGCTGCTGCCTGTAAACATTATTGGAAATTAGAAGTATGAGCTTCTTAAAGTTTGTGAGAACAACATAGTTATTGTTTATTTAGCTACAAGTGGCAGAACTTTAAAAAAGCGGCAGTGTTTGAACATGCATATGAAGTCATGATTTCAAATGATGATTCCAACTGCGATTTGGAATCTTGATTTCAAATCCCAAATTTTTCCCAAAAAAAACATGATTTGAGGTATGATTGCATAGTTATTAATACCTGATATCTGACTTGCTTCTTTTTTGGTGGTCTATAACAGAGGCAACTTTCGAAGTTCTTCCCAGGCTGAATGAAATCAAATTTAGCAGTGGTGTCATCGATGAACTCTTGTTTTTGGATTTTCCGCGCGAATGTAGATTCCCCTCAGGGTTAATGATGCTGGAATATGCAAAAGCAGTTCAGGAAAGTGTATATGAACAACTTCGTGTGGTTCGGGAAGGTCGACTCCGAATCATTTTTACCTCTGATTTGAAGGTACCGTAAAAAGTGTCCAGCTGTGACCCATGAGTGCCTAGTTTACTTAATTCATTTATAGCTTTGCTTTTCCTCAGATATTGTCGTGGGAATTTTGTGCTCGGCGTCATGAAGAGCTTCTTCCGAGGAGATTAGTTGCACCACAGGTAATGAACTGAATTAAATTTCACTGGTTCTAGCTCTTCTAAGCTTTTTTTTGGTTCTTTCAGTGAACTTTTTGGATCATCCTCAATATGAAGTTGCATTTTAGGGTTTTTAATATTTAATACGTTCACTCATTAAGATAGCCAAGGGTCTATATCTTTTTTTTTCGTTGTCCAGTATATCCCACGTGCAGGTGTTTGTTTCTCATGTTGTATGTGTATGCGGTTTTGTGGCTTTTTGGAGTAATCAATGTTTAGAGGATTTCTAAATTTTGTTTATATGGCCACCTCCGATTGTTTCTTGAATGGAATCATGCAACTAATATATTGGATATGTGTAATCTGTTCTACTGTTCTGTATCCTGGTGATTTGATTTGACTGGGACAAGCCTGAGTAAAACCCTCTTTGCTGTGGAGGTCCTGGAGATTTTCACTTTGGAATAGAATGAGATGATTCTAATTGACCCGATCCACCAGATGTGCAACGATCCCTTTCAACTTAGTCTTTATGACTCAGCTGACAGCGAATGAAAAGCAATTTCAGTGTTTAGAACTTGCTCTCATAACTTTGTTCTTTGTAGGTAAATCAATTGCTGCAGGTAGCTCAGAAATGCCAAAGTACATTAACAGAAACTGGACCTGATGGAGTTTCTCAGGAGGATTTACAAGCAAACAGCAACATGTGAGTGAAAAGCTACCCATCCCGTCCCCCCTCCTCCCAAACACCCACCCACACCCACAAAAAAGGCTACTTGTCTGATTTTGTTTCACTTTCTCAGCATGTAATTCATTTTGTTTCTCCTTTTGTTTTAGCTTGATATCTAGTTCCTGTCTGTCTACTAATTTGTGTATATTCCAATTTCTACTGTGAGTGGTGTCTGTTACTGTATTTTGGGCTGTCTCACTTAGATGTACCTCATCCTAAATGATGAACCCATATTAGTATATGCTTTCCAGTGTACGCTTGTAATGACTTTCTATTACTGCTAACAACTTAGATAGGCCCCTAAAAAGGAGTTTGTTTGATTTTCAAGTTATAGAGAACCACCTGATGAGGACTTCTTTTGAACTACAAGCTTCCATTATGTCTGTTTTTGTAATACCAGGAGTTCATAGTGGTAAACGCATTTCTAACCATAGAGAATAAACTTCTCGTTAATTTCAGGAGATGTATTGTCTCTTATATCTGACAATTGGTTTGAACTATAATCTCATGTCACATTTTTTATATTGTGCGTTAGGGTCGTCACGACTGGACGTCAACTTGCCAAGAGTTTGGAGTTACAGTCACTTAATGATTTGGGATTTTCCAAAAGATATGTGAGATGCTTACAGGTATGTTTGGATGAGTATGGGATGGGAAGATAGACTTTTTGGGGAAGAAAACATGAGGACTATAATTTTTCTCGGTCCATGTATAATTAAGTGTTAAGTCTTTGCTTATCTGGCTTTCTAATGTTTTAGTACTTGATTCTTTGACATATGATGTTCAGATCGCTGAGGTCGTGAATAGCATGAAGGATTTGATGGATTTTTGCAGTGAGCATAAAGCTGGTTCCATTGGTAAATAGATTTGTTTCTTTTTATAATTTCGATTGTAGATAAAACTAAAAATATCCGTCCTTCCCCATTATTATCTGTACCATGATAGTGTTTAACTTTTAGCATGTTTTTGGCATGTTGAATTCTAAATAAAGGATTACTGCTCTGCTTGTTTTGCAGAGGGCTTAAAGAGTTTCCCACGACATGATAACACAGCCAAATTTCAGATGCAAAATATCCAGGAAACAGAGCAGCAGGTGGGTAATATTCAGGGTCTGCCAACCGATCGCAGTGCGTTGAACAAGCTTATGGCACTGCACCCTGGGCTTAATAACCAAATCAGCAATAACCAGCACATGGGTGGTCGGGGAGCTTTAAGTGGCTCTGGACAAGCTGCTCTTTCGCTGTCAAACTTCCAAAATTCACTTATGCGGCAGAATTCAATGAATTCAAATACAAATCCAACCCAACAAGATGCGTCTTCTTCTTTCAATAATTCAAACCACTCTCAATCTTCACTGTTGCAAGGGCCCAATGGTATGCTGCCAGGGACAGTGCAGAACTTACCTGTCAGTGGGTTGTCAAGTACCAATCTGCAGCAACAACAGCAGCAATTACTGAGTAGCGGTTTGCTCTCGCAAAATCAATCTCAATCCTCGCAAGGAAGCCAGGCCCTGCAGCAGCAAATGATCCAGCAGCTCCTCCAGGATATGAACACCAACAACGGTGGGTCTGGAGTTCAACAGCAGTGCCTTTCTGGACAGAGTGGAGGTGGTAGTGCTTCGAGGGAAGGGCTTGCATTTGGCAACAATGGGTCTGGAGTTCAACAGCAGTGCCTTTCAGGACAGAGTGGAGGTGGTAGTGCTTCGAGGGAAGGGCTTGCATTTGGCAACAATGGTTCTATAGCTGCTGCAACATCTTCACATGGGCCGGGGAGCAGTTTAGGACCCACACCGGGTAGAATCTACAGTTTTAAATCAGCATCCAACTGTGAACCCTCTGCATTGGCTGGCAACAGTGGTTTCAGTCAAAAAGCTCCAGATTTGGCCCGAAGTTACAGTTTCAAATCGGCATCCAACTGTGAACCCTCTTCATCGGCTGGCAACAGTGGTTTCAGTCGAAAAGGTCCAGATTTGCCCCCAAGTATGCATGTATCAGATGATGATATTCTTACCCCTGAGATGGTACAAGAATTTGCTGAAAATGGTTTTCTTAGCAGTGATCTTGACAACAATATGAGTTATCCTGGATGGAAGGGTTGACTTGCTTGCTCCTTGGGGGGGGGGGGGGTTGATGAGAGATAAAAGTACTGCTAATATACCTTTGTACAGGTTGCTTGTGTTAGATTTTTGTTTCCTTGTGATTCTCCCCTATTTTCTAGTTTGAGGCTGTCGTGGTGTTAATCACTTGCACTCTTTAGGTATTCAGCCCTTGTTTCTTTGCTTGTTTACACCTTGAAAGTCATGCACAAGTGTAATCTATGGAAAATGTACTGGACAACAACATTATCAACTGCTTACTGATCTTCTGTTCAGTTCATTGTTTGCTCTTT
Source organism: Solanum tuberosum (assembly GCF_000226075.1). Lineage (NCBI taxonomy): Eukaryota > Viridiplantae > Streptophyta > Magnoliopsida > Solanales > Solanaceae > Solanum > Solanum tuberosum. Next base: position 1,010,981 of record NW_006239079.1, on the reverse strand, counting down.
GGTCTGTTGATGTGGCTGTGAACTTCGTAGGGATATCTAAACTTCCTATCAGGCAAATTGATGGAGCGCATGGAACTTGAAAGATTTCTTCAGGAGCCTTGCCTTTTGGCTCTCTCTCTTTCCATTCGCTGCCGCGATTCGCGTGGTATATACCTTTTAACTTAACTGTCTCTACCATCACACATATAAGGATCGATCCCACTCAACTTATGTAAAAATGAAACTATTCGTCATATGAATGCTTCTACTAGATGACCCAAACTATTTTATGCTCATAGGATACTCCTAAACTTCAAAGAAAGAACTCGTATATAAATTTGATGCACGCATATATCATAAGTTTTTGTAAAGCTATAGTAATAATGGTATACATGGTCGAGGGAGAGAAGCATGGGTTCACCTGAGTTCACACTCCTCCATCTAAATACGCGTTGATAAGGACAAATGGAAGGACTTGAGTACATCACATAGATTTTAGAGAACTCGATAATTTTTTTAATAGATTCAAGTATCTTGGGTCTACAATTTAGGAGAGTAGGGATATCGATGGTGATATCACACATTTTATTAATGCGGCGTGGATAAAGTGGATGTGTGACCATACTAAGAGTGATAAGATTAGGAATGAGGATATTCGGGATAAGGTGGAAATGTCCTTTGTGGTGGATAAAATGAGTATAACGCAATTGAGATAGTTTGAACATGTGAATAGGAGATGCGTAGATGCATTAGTAAGGAGGTGGGAGAGGTTGGTTATAGAAGGTACGAGGAGATCTAGATGTAGGCCAAAGAAGTAAGGGGAGAGGTGATAAGACAGGATATGACACAACTTTAAGTTACCGATGACATGACCTTAGATAAAATTGTGTGGAGGACACGTATTAGGATAACAAGTTAGCAGGTAGTGTAGGGTTGTCTTGCTTAGGGTGGTTGGTGGTTACCATTGTACTAGTTGTTTTAGTGTAGTTCTAGTTTTTGATATATAGTATTGTTTGTTCTTGCTTTCAATAATCTGTCTAATATGTTGTTTCTTAATTATCTCACTATTCTATTGTTGTCTTTGCTCCCTTATGGTAGACTTTGCACCTTTTCCTTGTTGCTTACTATCATTTTTTCACTTGAGACGAGTGTCTTTCGGAAACTATCTCTATACCTCCACGAGGTAATGATAAGGCCATCGTACATTTTACGGCCTCACCAAATCCCAGTTGTACATTTTACTAGCCACTATATTGTTGTTGACAAATTTGTTAAATATATTTATAAATAACCTATAAATTCAATTTATCATTACTATAGCAAAGGAACATAGGAATAGGGCCAAATATCCACAAAAAATAAAATGCAGGCAGTCCAAGTGATGAGAAATACCTGTCTCTATTGACCGTCACACAATGCTTCCAAGAATCCAATTTCTTGATGAGTACGGCAGGAGCGCAGGACGAACTCACGCTCGAGAAATCAGGTATCTTGCATACGTGAACGAGTTGCTCGATATCCGATCGACTGCACATTAAACACAAACACCACCATAAAACATACCAATATGGATAACAACTTACACGGATATAGTTATTATCTGTTGTTTCATAATGTACATATTGTACCGTATTGAGTTATATTATTATAGAGAGTCAAATTCGTATTGAGGAGACTGAAAAGTATCACAACAATCGTATGGTGGATTTGTTCTCGATCTCGAATCATTATGAACTTGTTTTTGATTTGTATTTCAATTCAAGATCCTTTGAGATTGATGTTGAATCTTCGTCTTGATCCCTAGAACTTGTAGGGAAATGCTTGAGTATTTGAGTGCTTCTAGAGAAATCTGCAAGGTTTGATCCATGAGCACTTTGTGGATTCTTGTTAGAATTTCGGTGAATTTTATGAGTTATGTACACCTCTATTTATAGTTGTAGAATTGAAAAGTTGTGATAAAGACAAACTTCTTTAATGTAATTAGATTCTAGTGATATGAAGATATTTGATTGGTTGGAACATGTGACATATTTTTATTATCCTTTGATTTGGGTACACATGCTATGTCATTTTGACATGTGGCATGATTTTATTGCTTCTTCATTTGACTTAAATATGTCATGTCATTTGACAGGTGACATCAAATTAAGGCATCTAGAATGAGATGACATACTGAACTTAGTAATATCAGCTCATTATTTGTAGCCCAATTTGACAAACTAACCTAATAAAATTGAACTTCAATTAAATTCATATTTATTAAACTTAAATAATTAATTTAATTATATTAATCTAAAATATTTATTTGAATTAATATATTCGCATTATTTTTGAAATTTCTATCCAATAAATTTAAATAATTACAAATTGTATATCTTACCTACCGTAAAGAAAATAAGAAGTAATGAGTTACCTTAAAAATTGAGTAACAATATACAAATATTGTATTAGATGTAAAAAGTGTTTACATTATATTGTTCCTTACTGAGATGAACAATTGAGAGAACTGAGCATATCTCTTACATGCTTCCCAATGGGATGTAGTTAACTCTTTTAAGATAATCATGAAAAAAAAGGCTTATACTAATCATGGAACAATTTATAATAAAATAGTGAGATCCAACTTATTTACTCTCTGAGTTCAAAATAATTGATATTTTAGGTTTGAGCACTTAAGAAATTCAACTGCTCTTAAAAATATTAAGTTGTATTTCAACTATAATGCTCTTGATTATGACTTTTTTTTTTCCTTTTATGGTTGACATAATTATCATGGGAATATAAGAATGTGTGAAGGACAAATTTGAGAAAAATAATAATCAAATATCTTCTTAATTTTGTAAAGTATCAATTAATTTGAATAAAGCAAAGTAGATCTTTTAAAGGCTAAAATATCAATTATTTTGAATAAAGCAAAGTAGATCTTTTGGTAGCGATGGTTGCAAATGCTACACTCCCCCCCCCCCCCCCCCCCCCCCCCCCCCC
>NW_006239079.1:993718-1007691 GCF_000226075.1 Solanum tuberosum | reverse complement strand
CCCCCCCCCCCCTCCCCTTTTGGGGGGTGGTGGGGGGGCATGATAACGACGTTGATACTTTAGTTCAATTATTTCAATTTTTAAACATATTATACTATAATATTATCATATCAAATCAATTTGGTATATTTCAATATCTTTAGGTTTGATTTCGATAGGTTATGATACAATAAGTTGATAATCATAGTTTGTTCGATTTGATTTATACATATTTTATATAATAAACAATTATGATTTCAACTTTCCAAAAAATTGTGGATTAATGGTATCAAACTTAACACTTTACAACAAGTAGAAATATTCAAAAAAAATAAAATGTAAGCAACTCTCCTGGTTAATCAATTATAAAAAAAACATTTCAATTAAAACAGAATAATTAAAATTCCAAAGTCTTTAACGATATTAACGAATCCTCAAATGACATTAAATGAGATGTGATATATAATATTGAACTAATGTTATTTTAAATATCTACTAGTAAAAATATAATATATATGAATCATATATATAACTAAAATAAATATTTCAATATTTCATATCCTATCTTTCTTTCAATATGTAATTCGATCCCTACCGAAACATGTCCTCCCCTACTCCCTATTACTGAGGCACTTCAGGAATAGGAGAGTATTACAAGAATTTATCATTGGTACGACGCCAATCACTGTTATGTTTGTAAGCAAGTAAATTACTGTAACTAATTTCTTGAGAGACGTGCACAGTTCAAAGTGGACGAGAAAAAATGAACGGAGAGAATAGTAATAAAGAAGACAGTAGTTTAGCATTTGGAATGGCAATAGAAAACGAAACTATAGATTATTGAACATGTTTATGACGATATGTGCCTTCCATATGAAACTACAACAGTGATGCCCAAAAGCAAGTCTAGTGACATTATATTTTAACACAGAAACAACTGTTACGGCCTTGAAAGGGACGAAAGCTAGACGTCGTAGCCATCTTAATCATCATCACCCACGCCAGCTCCGGCTCCAAGTAGTGTACTCAGGATCATTTGCTCCCATCCCCTTAAGCTTGCCCTGAACCTATGAAACCGAGGAGGACTACTCGACTCTCCTTCAGTAGATTTGTTACTTGACTCGCACAACAACCTTTCTTTTGGGCAGTACTTCAGACTGCACTTCCCAGATTCATCGAGTATCTCAACATCAAATGCTGACAAGAGTGGTCTTCCAACAACTTGGACGTGCGATACACTATAAAAAGGAAAATTAATAAAAAGTTATCTTAGAAGACTCTCAAGTCCTGAGCACCAATAATGGTAGCCGTTTCAGTATCTTAAGGATACATATGTATCCACGATTGAAAATTAATTGATAGTACTATATACCCTGTCTCGTATAGAGTATCTGAAAGCAAACAAATGCAAACATGCCTTGACTCATGACCTTTAAAACCAATGTGCTCATATAGATATACAACAACCTTATGATAGACTATGGCTGTTGTACTTGATAGCAGGAAATAGAAGTCAATTAGAATTTTGAGGCCGACAAATCATAAGAAGGGGAACTGACCATATATAATATAGACCATCCAGTTGTTGTTTTTGAACTCTGCCTAAGAGCTCGACTTGTAGGATTCCGCCAATGCAAAGAACAGGTTCTGGCAGCTTAAACTTCTGCAAGATGTTCTCCTGTACTCATAAGAAGCCAAACTTGGCTGTTACAAAGTCGAGACACATAAAAGTAGAAATCTTAACCAAAACTTAGCTGCAGCTGAAGTCGGTTATGAATTGGTTGCTTTTTTCAGCAAAAGAAGAAGATTAGTTCATTAATGAACAGTTGAACACCTACTAGTTTTTTTAAAATGGGTGATATACTTCCGACAAAGACATGCTCCGACACAAGTAAGACCAGGAATAATCTTAGTTAGGGAAAATCGTGCAGTACTATGACTTGGGAACTAGTTATTATCCCAAAGAACGATGTCACCCTAGAGTATCCTTTGACCATTTCAGGGGTAAGAACTAATCAGAATAAAGGAAACTGAAATACCGCTACTGTTTATTACCTGAACCAAGGGAAATTCTGGTGAGGTATATGTCCATACAATCTTGTCACAGAAAGATCGGGCTTGAGCAGCCACAGATTCAAGTCCGTTGTCACTTTCTACATCTATTTTAACATTAGGATGTCCCACCCGGAATCTCACAGCTGTTGCTGAATAAATGGGAAAGCCAAACTGGAAATATGCTGTCACAAAATCATAATGTTTCTGGTTAATGAAACCATAAACAAATAAGCAGAAGGAACAAATCCAAAACATCATAGAAGATTAGAGTTTGAGGTGCAACCTTGAAAAGGTTGTACATGAATTTCTGAAATCAGGCACAGCTTTGAGATTAATTTATATGTTAGTGTCTCGGGGACTGTAGGATCACTTTGTCCTCCACTTGACCAGTATGAAGCTCTGCGCTCAACACGATCACCTGGTTTTAATGTATTCAGAATGCTTTCCTCAGGATAGTTGTCAGTGCTTGATGCATGAATTGCATCTATTAAGCAATCTTCCGTGATACAGTTGGAAAGGCCGCGTGACAAAAATGCATAAACTCTATGATTCCTCTCCAGACATAACCACTCCGTAGACTTTTCAGGCTGAGATACCACTGGTACAACCGTGTTTTCAACTTCAATCATATTTCCAACACTTGATATTTCAGGAAATCTCTTTAAACAGAGATGCTTACACAAGTCATTTCCAATCACTGCAAAAGAATTGAATATCTGATATAAAAGGCAGTCAATAAGAAAACACTGAGTTGCATACTACTCCTAAATGAATGATTTAAGAGATCAAAGTAAAAGCAACCCAAATACAAGGATGTCTTGGTCTGAGTAAACATGAGGAACTCTAAGTTCTGACAAAATCCAAAAGAACCAGACAGGCGGAAAATGCACTTAAGAAAAAGAACATAGCCTGGTGCACTAAAGCTCCCGCTATGCACAGGGTCCGGTGAAGGGCCCGACCACAAGGGCCTATTGTAGGCAACCTTACCTAGTATTCTGCCAGAGGTTGTTTCCAAGGCTTGAACCCGTGACCTCCTAGTCACATGGCAACAACTTTACCGGTTACTCCAAGGATTTTAAAAGGGGTTAGAGACTGTTCATATTCCATTGTGATTTCAACATTGTGTACTCTGAACTAATGTGACATGGGAAAGAGAGAAAAAGGAGATAAGGATAGGGAAACCTCAATTTTCTCATTCCATCAAAGAAACTCTTACATCATATTCTGATCCAAATCTTTTAACAGCACAAGCCTAGCAATAAAAATTGACAATGCCACTAAATAAATACCAAAAGAATTAAAAATCTCATCAATAGAAATAAGGACACCTCTATCAGGCTATCCATATAGAATGGAAGTAATGGAATGTGAAGAGATGGAAGGAATGGTACTGCATTTTACATTATACAACAACAACATACCCAGTGTAGTCCTACAAAGTAGGTTTTGGGGAGGGTAGAGTGTTCCACAAACCTAACCCCTATCTCAGAGGTAGAGGGGCTGTTTTTGATAAGACCCTTGGCTCAAGAAGAAAACAGTCCAAAAAAAGAATAATGGAAGTACAAGAAACAACAGATAGTAACAAAACAGTACTACAACAAATTAATACGATAGTCGAAGTACAAGAAACAACCGATAGTAATAATCAAAGAACAAGAGACTGCATTTCATATTATCATAGCGATTTTCAAGAAACCCTCTCATGGTCATGTCGTATGTAATATCAAGTGATCGACAGATATAGGAGGATCCAGCGTCCAACAAGTATAATTAAAGAGAATCGCGAAATCACAATCCTTCAAATTTATTCAATTTGATCCAAGCTGAAACTAATAAAACTACAGCTAGCACAAATAAGCTAATGAAACAGCAAAGTAGTAGTAAAATGAAGAGCATAAATAGAATAGTTTACCGAATTGACGCCAAGAACTAGACACAGCAGAAACCCGGATAAGATCAGCCGGGTCATCCAAACAACTTAGGATCTTTATAGACATATCAGGTAAAAGGCATTGCACAAAATCCCCACAACCCTCCATTTCTTTTGTTGCAAACTTTTTACTTTATTCCCCTAAAACGAAACCTTGTAAAGCTTCAATCTTTATCACTTTCAACGATCAACACGTTCAGTCACCTATCAAAAACCCAACAAGACAAACTTCAAAACCAAATAATTTGAATTAAGAAAAAACACAAATAAGCAAATTTAAGTGTAGAACATAAGTCAGTCAAAACATAGTACTCCAAACCATCTTTAAAGTTGAATTCACAATTCCAATCCAAATACGCAAATACAAAAATTTCATCCCTCCTTTTTGTGGAAACGCGGATTGATTTAATCTATTCAATTAATTTACCCCTAATGTGGCATATTCTAAGGAAATTTTTTTCATGTTCTTGGGACAATTGGGTTCAAACAAATACTTCAGACAGCAACAAAAAAAGATACTAATAAAGACCCATAATTAAATTAGATGGCTTAATCAAAAACATAAAATGGAATCTGGTGAAACCCAAGTACAATAAAAAGGGGGTAGTGAAGAAAGGAATTCACCTTTTGCAAGAATTGGAATAAAAAAACAAACCCCAGGTGAGAGAAAACTTCAATGAGAAAGAGAAGGAGTTTTTATACAAATTCAAGAATCAAATGTGGTTATTGGATACACAGAACAGCAATTTCAAGATTATTTATATCATACTTTTTTTTTTTAAATTTTATTTTTAGGTACAAAAAGAAGGATAAGTAGTAGTTACCTGCTAAATTTGGAGTTTTTCTGAAGCAAAGTGCAGAGAGAGGGAGAAAGAGAGGGCCTAAGAAGATAAACACATGAGGAAAAGGACAAAGATGGGTTTTTATGACATTTCACTCACATTTTGACCTGCACGTGTACACTCAACGCCTTCAACATTACTCCCTCCGTTTCTATTTATATATATATCATCATTTTTAATTTTACGTACATTAATTAATGCAGTAAGTTTGTTATTCAATCATTAGTTAATTTTTCCAAAGTCAACTTTTTAATTAATGAATATAAATTAATTTATTTTGATTAATTAATTAGACCAATTAACATGAATTATTCATTTAATTTTTCTATATTAATCAAATGTATATTTTCAAGGCTAATAACTCAAAAGAGTAAAATATGAAGAATATTATAATTTATGCATTGTTTTATGAAATGACAAATATTATGAACTAACTATTTATAATAAGAATAACATATAAAAATGAATGGAGGAAGTAATTTACTTTTACTTTATATACTATATATAATAAGTGGGAATATCTACTACTTACCACATGACAAGTGTTGGATGATATGTGCTTGATAGTGTTGTACATTCTTCTTTTATGGTTGTACCTTTAAAATTTATATTATTGGACAATTTAACACCATTAATTACCTACTAATTTATTAGCCCAAAAGTTTGACCTCATTGTCATATGAATTTGAACAAATTATATATTATTAAAAGTTACATAAAAGATGCTATAAATCACAATAATTAGCAATTAAAAATATTTTTAAATCATATAAGAAATTTGGTTGACTAATTGGAATAGAATAAGTAACATATACTATTTGGAAATAACGTCAAAATTTCTAGAATTCACAATAAATTAACAACTGGAAATATTTATGATTGTTCACGTGAATTGAAACATGAGTAACCTATATTATTCAAAACTAACGCAAAAATACTATAAATCACAACAATTTAATAACTTCAAAATATATTTTTAAGAAAACATATAAAAAATCGACTGATTTTCAAATTCCATTTATTATCACATAAATTAAAACAAATTTTAAAAGGGTTAATTTTGTAATTTTATCCATATCACATAAATTAGGACAAAGTGACCAGTAATGTACGTTATTTGAAAGTTACATAAAAATATTATAAATCACAATAATTAATAACTTAAAACATTTTAAAAATATAAAATTTGCAAATTTCATTTGTGTCACATAAATTGAGACAACAAAAATAACATATATTGGGTCCATTTTAATTTATTTATCTTATTTTTTTGGTTTTGTTTATATTTAAAAATTGCGTAAAAATATTATAAATCATGATAATTGACAATATAAATATGTTTTGAAAAAATTCCACTGATTCTTGAAGTGAATCTATCGTAAAAATACTATAAATCATGATAATTGACAACATAAAAATATGAGTAGTCTTATTATGCCTTAAAATAGCGTCAAAAAAAGTACAGGCACGCAAACAATCGCTTCAAAAACTCGGTTATTAGCCCCAAAATATACCATTTATATTATTGGACCCGTGCATAGCACGGGCAACATTATCTACTATACTTATATATACTTATTACACTACTATATATTATTACTATGCATATATAATATTAGAGTTTACCAGCAGGCTTGTATTAGTCAACATGTCTACATGTATGACAATGATATTTTTGTTACTCGCTTATTGTTTGCTGCTGAAGTCTTTTGTATTTTGCTGCTGTATAAATGTACCTTTTCTCATTAGACAAAAAAGGCAACTACTATAACATTTAAATATAATTACCCATATGTCCTATAAAAATATTGCTTTAATTTAAGGAAAAACTACAGAAAACATATATTGACCCATGTCGGCTGAGAATTAATTACTACATATATTGTTTAGGAAAACATGATCCCATTTACTGACCATTACTATTAATTACTATTTTGTATTATTTTTATTTTAATTTATGTCTCATTTTTGTATTAGTTGATTATATATTTAAGAATTTAGATAAACAGTAGTACTATATAACAATAATTAACTTTTAAAATAAATTATATAAAAAATATTATATATATCATGATAATTAACAATTGTTCGACTCTCCAAATTCTATAAATATCACATAAATTAGAACATAAAAAGTAACACACGAATAATATTTAAAAATATATGTACAAAGTACGATAAATAACAATAATTAATAACTTAAAAAATATTTTTAGGGTTGTTGTACCAAATGAATAATAATATTATACCTTTTCATTGCTAGACTATAAAAACAGCTAACATTTGTTTAATTGTTAATGTATCCCTTAAAAAAGATACTACTATATACTATCCCAGACTTGGTGGCCCCATTTGCAGCTTTTCTATGCAATTGCATTTGCATCTTTTCTAATTACATGTTAATTTGATACAGTGTATTTGAAATAAATTATACTTAATTTAATCATGTGTCTGAGATGCATATATTCAAGTGTGTCAAATACATGTATCTAGCGAAGTAAATATGGTACGAAATATAATTTCAAAAAATTAAAGTGAATATAAGTAATTAAACTCTAAACTAATAAAATTTGTGTTGTTCGCTTAATACTGTATTTATGATAGTTATATAATTGTAATAAATACTAGAAGTAATTATTATTGTAGTCCTATTTTGATAGAAAAGCCAAATCTAGACTATAAAATGTAGAAGAAAGAAAGAAATTTCTCTCAAAAGTGTGTGTTCATCGTTTCTAATATTTGTTATTTTAACATGACATTAAAGTCAGGAAGTGAGAAATGTAAAATTATAATGAAATGAGATAATAGAAAATTAAATCACCAGAGATAATGAAAAAATGATTTGTTGCCGAAGAGGATAAGTATCAAAGGGAGATTATTTGACCATATTATCTCACAACAAACAACAACCCAAGGATTGTGTTAAAATTATGAGGAATTAGATAGATCCACCAGCATGACCTAGGAAACTCAAAGTATGGTGTAATTATGTAGTAATTATTTTAAATTGTAGTTGGATTGAGTAATTATAGTAGGTATATTTGTTTAATTATGTAGTTTTTTTATTAACTTAATCTAAATTGATTTGCTCAAATTTAGTCATACTCACCCATTTGACATTCTTATTATAGTTTGCAGTATTCAATTTGTTTATATAAGGTTTACTAATTGTCTACAATCATCTTGACTTTAGGAGTGAACAAAATTTAATATATTTTGTCAAATTACCACTTCAATTATATCAAAGTTAGGAGATATCTATATTTTTAACTAGTATTTCACAAATTATTAATTTCGTATTTTATTACAACTTTTTGTTTGTTTTTCTACTTATTTTTGGAATTCAAATCATGATCATCAAAGATAAGTATAATCTCACGCAATGAATCAAAAAGGCCTTATATTGGTTCGTTGAATTTGACTTACAAAAAGTATTTGTAATAACTAACAACTCACAACCGTTTGTTTGTAAATAGTAATACAAGAATTCTTATTTAGCGTCCACATGACTACACGGCATATTGCTACAACACCATGACCTAATCTAATTTATGGATTACAAAGTCATTCTAGATAGTAAGACAACTAATTATCTCCATTTGGAACATGGTGGTAGTTGTCTAGTAGGATAGTAAGCAAGCCATATAATTACTTTTTTGTTTTATATTGCGGTTAGCATACACATATCTTAACTATTTAAATAAATATTAATTACATATCAAAGACGGATATAGACTTTTGATTACAAATTCATTTGAATCCATAATATTCGACATGAAAATGTAAATATATGATCAGAGGCGTATTCGGGGCTCACCGGATTCACGTGAACTCATGCTCCCCTCCCGAGATCATGTATAGTAGTGTTATATTTTTTTAAAATATTGAAATATAGATGTGTCAATCCACACTAGGAGTATCACATAATGCGATAATGATTGGGTGCATCTCTCTACGTGAGGTTAGAAATTTAAATTTTATATTTATCTTGTTTTATTTTTCCTTCTAAAATTAGTAATTGGTAGCACTTTTTGCAGTTTATTTATATATATATATATATATATATATATATAAGCATTAATTTTGGACCTATAGGATTAAAATTTTAATGGTTTTCAATAGTAAAAACCTAAATGTCAAATCGATCAAATTTATATCTTAGATCAATCTTTTTTTAATATTGCACCCATCATCTCAAAATTATAACTAATATTTACTATTTTAGTGGGGATGGCAAATTCTTGGTCTCCAAGATCGACTTGTCCATTTATTTCCTTTTTTGGGCTATCTGGCATTTTGTTAGATTGGGCTGATAGACTTATTGGATCTCAGCCTATTTTGTGTATGATGATTTCTATGAGAAATAAACGGACCAATGGTCCAATAAAGCTATTTAAGAAAACAAAAAAAAACTAAGATTTACTAAAATATTAATAAATATTTGATCTGAACACATAATTTTTTGCATTATAGAAAATTCAGTTTAATGTTGAATGGAACTCATAAAAATTCAATAGACTAATTTAAATTCAGAAATTAACTTTGCTTGCTACAATTACTAATAACTATGTCCACTAAAGTTTAACCATTAGGAAGAAATTACCAAGCAATTTTCAATAATGTTGTGAAAAAAGTAATGTATCATGATCTAGTTGAAAAATGATGTATCTGATACAATAATGTTGTGAAAAAAGTAATATATAAAATGAAATAAAGTGTAGATTCGAGATGATGAAAACTTAAAAAAAAAAAATCGAAAAACAGTAGAACAAAGAAGATGAAAACTGCCTATTCAATTATTTGAAATTGATTGACTAGAAAATTCAAATTGGGATGAAGGGTGTAACTGATTAGATTATGGGAGTGAAATAAGGGAGAGATTGAAGGAGTGAAAATAGGAGTGTGAAACGTGGGTTCGTTATGTTTGAGTAATGTATCCGCTGACTTGAAAATTTAGGAAAAATAAGGGATTTTGAAAATATTTTAAAATTGTAGGGAATAATGGAAATTATGTAAAATTTTGGTGTATATATAGGTAATTTTTCCTTTAAAAAAACAAAAAAGACTAAGATTTACAAAAATATAAATATTTGATCTGAACACATAATTTTTTAACATTATAGAGAATTCAATTTAATGTTGAACGAAACTCATAAAATTCAACAGATTAATTTAAATTCATAATTTATCTTTGCTTGCTACAATTAGGAAGAAATTACCAAGCAATTTTCAACATTATAGATTCAATGTTGAAAATAATAAAAATTGAACACATTAGTTTATATTTTGAATCTATCTTTACTTGCTTCAATTACTAATAGGTATGTCCACTAAAGTTTAACCAACAATCTTTGCCCTACTTAAACTTAAATCCTTATGTACATTTCATTAATCACTAAGTCAAACTCCGCTATGTACAATTTAAAAAGTTAACATACTTTGGTCCAATGTGAGCAGGGATAATGAGCACAGAGTCTAAGCAAAGACCACCTTTAGTATGAGTGCAATCAATTTGAGTCATTGAGAACTTTAACTTTGTTGTCATGCTGTCCACAACAAAGTCTCCAACATAATAGTTTATCCACTTTCCTGCCTCATTCAAGTAATATTGTGCACTTGCCTGCTGGCCGTTTGATGTTGATAGTTGAAATTGGACGGGTTTGATATTCCACCCGTGCACTTGATCAACCGTGCAGATTCGTCGCCCTAGTCTTCTCGACGTTTTTCCCAGCTGAAGACGAAAGAACACGCTGTAGTTCCCCGCTGGGAATTCGAATTCTAAGTTCCCTTCCACTTCCACCCACCATATTTGTTTGAGAAATGCGAATGTGTTGAACCTGTTAAAGATATTTGTGACACAATATTAGCTACGTTAGTGGCGGAACAAGATTTTTCTAAATAATTAACGAAGAAGAGTGAAAAAATACCCTTATCGTTATCTTTTGTCTAAAATATACTCTTGACTCTCACCGTTAGTAATGGTTCAAAAGTATTTTTGAGAAAAATGATAATATGAAACCAATCACAAACGTTAAAAAGACATTTTTTTCACGCTCATCATAATATATACATGGCTACAAAAGTAAGGTGCTAGCTGGAACACTCATAATACATAAAGTCAGTCCAACATTGTGTATGGTTGGTGGCCGAAAAACCTACTTAATTGAGAATTATATATATACCACGTTTTTTACGTTGGATGAGACTATAGTCTATAATCTTGAAAGTGCTTATCAAAAGAATATCTGGAAATTGATTTTTTTTTCCTCAACCATATGATTAGTTGACTTCTTTACAGCATCGTCATTAAATGTGGGATTAATTGCCAGCTACATATATTTGCTAGATCTAATATAGAAAGGTATCTTATATATAGTACATATATATTCACATGTAAAAGATTTTCATTCATTCAATCATGCATATTAACCTGTTGTTTCATGTACGGTATCTTATTATAAATTATATTTATAATGATACGAACGTACTAATAATCGGATTTGGCTCCCCTCCATTACACTTTCCCTCCATTTCGTCAAGTACACTTCTAGATGAGAGACATGTGTCCTATTTAATTTTCAAAGGTCAAGATTATAGTATATTAATAAGCATTATAACCATAGTTAAGTTAACAAATTTTGGTAAACTATTCTCCAAATTTAGTAAGAACAAAATATTCCACATAAATTTTAATATCCATTAATATCATTATTTTCATCTTATATTTTTTTTATTTAAATATTAAACTATGCGATATTTAAGATGAGAATCGACCAAAAAAAAATTTGTGCCAATAAAATTTATGTTGAGAAATATATATGTTTTAAAAAAATATTCTTTTATCTTCTTCGTTATTTTTTGTGAATTTTGAAAACACATTTAAAGCCAAAATATTTATAAAGATTGTTATTTATCACGCTAAATAAAAATATTGTTAGATTCATGTTCTACTTTTTAATTTTTGAATATAAAAATATAAGATGAAATTAATGATATTAATAAATATTAAATTTGTGGGGAATATTTTATTTTTACCAAATTTGAAGAATAGTTTTCAAAAAAATTGTTGACTTAACTATGGTTATAATACTTATTAATATACTGTAATCTTAACCTTTAAAAATTAAATCGGACACATGTCTATCTAGAAGTGTACTTGACTAAGAAGGAAAAGTGTAATGAAGGGGAGCTAAATCCCTAATAATCGGTTGACAACCGACACTTAAATCATTTATATAAAAAATTAACTATAGTAACTCACTGGAACAAGAAACATATTTTTCCTCTCTCGAAATTTTCCCAATCTTTTAAGTAAAAGCAATCCCACTATGCAATTCATTTAATTTGTTCAAATGTCAAATTTCGTCCTCCCACGTTTTCTCCAATATCAAAGAAACCAGTAGAGTGTATATAGTGTTAAAATATACACTAAAGTCAAAACAAGCCATTAAATATAAGAAGTTAAAAAAAAAATACTACTTCCTCCGTCTCAATTCATGTGGCACATTTCTAATTTCGAGATTCAAACTAATTTATTGTAAATTTTTCATACATCTTTTAAATATTTTGAATTGTCAATTATTGTTACTTATGATACTTTTTAAGTAGTTTACAAATATATAAATTTTATTTCAAAAAATTTAAAGATTGCATCATAAATTCCAATCTAACTTAAACGTTTGACACTCAAAAAAAAATGAAAAGTGTCATATGCATCATTTTTTTAAAAAAAAATAGTCTCTACGTTTTTTAAAATCCGCACCGTGTAAAGCCGATTATTTCAAAGATTGTGATTAAAAATGAATGGATCCTTCTTTCATAATTGGTTACATTTATTTCTTTTCTTTTAAATGACTCCAACTCCCTATTCATATTCTAAAAGTAATTAAAAATCTTTTAATAAGTTTATTGATCAAAACAATCTCTTTCTTGATACACCCAACACGCCAAAGTATTTTCTTTATTGGCACAACACACATCTTTTACATTGTTCAACATTCATGTCCCATAATCAAAGACATTTCTAATTTCTCCATTTACTATGTATAACGAAAATGTAATGCATGATTACTACGTTAAAATTGAAACGTACTACTCTTTCGGTGTCCCATTTAAATAGAGATAACTTAATAAACTATAGTAAAATAAAAAGTTAAAGCGACAGTTAAAATGATACGAAAGAAACCTTGATTCATCAGATGAAACATGAGTCCAATATCTGCGGTCTTCTATGCCTGTTATCTTCATTTCCTTCCACGATATACAAACACATATTCCTCCATTTTTTTCCATCCAAAATGCCTGCCATAACAAGATAACACCCAAACATTAATATCTCCATCAAATAAATAAATAAATATGTTTATATAAAAATATAAATAAAAAAAAAAAAAAATTAAAAAGGAAAAAATGCAGTCTAGAGAACCATTGTAAATTTTGTTCTCTTGTTCTTTATTTTCCCTTGACCAAATACTGAAGGATTTTGAAAAGAAAATTATACTTGTAAAACGATAATAACATATTCAATATAATATCACACAACGTGAGAGACGAAAAAAAGGTCATATGCACACCTTGTAATTGCTACTCCCAAAGTGATTCGGACGACACAATCTGACAAATATCTCTTTCTTTGTCAAACTACACGAGTCTTCGCTAGCGTTTGACCATAAATTTTTGTAATTTCTGAGAAGAATCTGATAATTTTGAGGCAATTTTGTATCCCAGACTAGATCAGTCAATGAAGCTTGATGGAATGTCCTACTGACTCGACTAATTTTACAGATCTCAATTGGGTCGAGATGTGTAAGGACCAAAGCTATGCAGTTTTCTGGCAAGTCTCCAAGTCCAGTCTCTAAAGGACCAATATTACTACTTGTTAATTTTTCATGATCCACCAAGCCAGAAATAGTAGCCCCCATATATGAAAATAAAAACTCCTAGCTAGAATAATATGTGATCATAACAAAGGAAAATAATGATAATTATGGAATGGTATAAATGAATGAATGTTGAGTAAAGAGGAAGGGAGGACTTTCTCCAAAAGAGAGGAAAAATAATTGAATTAAGGAAGAAGAAAGAAAGAAAGTATGGTTTTGGAATTGAAGACTTTTTCAACTTTATAGAGTAGAGAGATGCTACCAAAAAAAAAAAAAAAAAAAAAACCC
>NW_006239079.1:991872-993624 GCF_000226075.1 Solanum tuberosum | reverse complement strand
ACAAAAAAAAAAAAAAAAAAATACCCTACCCGCGAGCAAATTTTAAGATTCAAATAAGTTTATTTTTAATTGTATATTTTTTATATATTTTTTAAATATTTTAAATTATAAATTATTGTGACTTACAATACTTTTTACGTAATAATTTATAAATATATAAATTTTATTTAAAATGAAATATGTATGATAAATTAGGACAGAGAAGTAATAACTAAAACAAAGTTGTAATATGAGCATGTGTCACGGTAATAAGTATGCATGTCATCGTGGAAACATCTGTCAAAGGGTCTTGTGTCCCTTTGTCTAGCATTTTTTGTGATTTAGCGGCAGAACTTGATCGACTGCCTTCTTCTCAACCATAGTTAAGTTACAAGTAATATAGCTCATCAGAATCGGTATAATGAATGAGGTTGCTTCTTATTTAATCAAATGTATCTAGTTTGTGTTCTAGATATAAATTTTTTTGATAGTGAGAGTGCTTTCCTTTGATTCGAAATAGTCAAATTCTAATGCATGTATCATACACAGGGAGAAATTGAAAAGGAATCATAGTGTTTACTAAGTTTATAAAGTGATCAAATTAGTTTGTAAGTATTTTTTGACTTATCTGTACTCTCTTCTTCCTTTTGTTAGAGTTTGCGAGATTCAAACAATATGAACATTAATTAATATTTTAAAATATATTTTTTATTATATAAATAAGGAAAAAGTTAAAATTTATAGTAATTTTCATATTGATTTTAAAATTTTAAGTTTTTATTATAAAATATCAAATTAATGTAATTTAATTTAGCTTTAAAGTTAATTAAACTGACTCTTAAAAAAGTACAACATGACAACTAAAAAAATGATGAGAGTATTTGATGAATAATAAAATGCTTATAAGTCGAAATCAACCAAAAGTAATAATTATTTAGGTGTGTAAGTACTTTTAATTTGACTAAATTATTTACTACTTACCTTCTTAATTTTTTTTAGTTCTCACAATACCTTTCTCAAAATAAAATTTAGAACTTCCTCTTCATCCCAGATTATAATTCCTCCTTTTCTTTAGAGGATCTTTAAAATTTATATTTTTAATGAAAATTTTAAGGATATGCTAGTCTATCTTAACATAAAACAATTTATGATTTTTTTTTAATCAAATACATAAACTGTTTATTGTCAGTTTCAACATTTTTATTTAAATTCATAACTGTTTGTTTATAAAAATTGATTTTAACACTTACAATTTATTGACTATTTATCATAAGCTAATCCAAATAGGCTTTTAATAGTTTATTTGATGACACACTCTTCTTTTAGTTTTTTTTTGTTGATTAATTTGTACTGTTCAAAAAATAATGAATCATTCATATTTTTAAAAACTATTTAATTTTAAAATTTGTATTTTATTTTTAATGATATAATTTATTATAACTTCAGTCGCTACTTATTATTACTATATAGAAGCATGATGACGACCGGACGACCAAGGCTATTTTGGTAATTTTCCGTTATATCCAATTGAACAAAATGTTGGTTATTTCGAAATTTGTGTGAAAAGTTGAGGGTGATTGGGTAATTTGAATAATTTCTTGTACCCAAATTACCCTCAAAAGTAAAACCACTTTTCAGTTCACACTTTCCAAGAGGTGGCTGACCATCGGCTCCACTTATATTGTGCCACGTGGAAAGTGTTGGGTCCCATTTCAGAAAATGATTTTCTCTCTCTTCTTAAACGTTTTTTTTCCTCTTTCCTACTTTTTTTTT
>NW_006239079.1:987969-991806 GCF_000226075.1 Solanum tuberosum | reverse complement strand
AAAAAAAAATAGCATAAATTTTGATACTAATTTCAAAAAGAAAATATAACGGAAAGAGCATCAATGTTTTTGATAAATAATTACATAAGTTTTTATACTAATTTCATGAAATTAAAAAAACGGAAAGCATCCATAAATACCTATATAAATACATATTCTTTCCGTCAATTTATACGATATTTTATTCTTGAAATTCAAGCTAGGTGAAATTTTTCATCACTTTAACCTTTTTTATTTTTCTTGCTATTTAATTTTTGTGGACTTCTCAAAAATATACGATACTATAAAAAATTTATAAAAAAAATATGCTTTGTATCTTGCTATCAACATCTTGCTCCATGATTCAAATTCTTTTCTTACCTACCGAGCATGTATCAAAAAACAGTTTATCTACTTTATAAAGATAGAAGACGTAAGGTCTGCGTACCTTGATCCTAACCTCTGCAAACCCCACTTATAGAATTACACTGTATATGTGGTATTCTTGTAAATAATTATGAAGATTTTTTAAATTTTATAGGTTAAACAGTGCGTACATATAGTTTCTTTCAAAAATGCAAATCATTAATATCTTGGTGATGATTTTTTGAACGCAATTCTTGAATATCAATGTTGTGATCTATGATAATTGAGGTAATTAATATGATGCTATGGATCTCATACAATTTTTCCTTTTTGATTTGATAGTATGGAGAGTGATACAAGGATAATTCAAGAGAGGATAAGCAACAAGAAGTTGAACAAACTTAGACTAGGAATCACCTTTTATTGTGATGAATGTGTGGGTATGGTAAAATTAGGTTAAGCTCCGTTAAGCTTTTTATGTTTACTTTGAATGATATAATGTGTTTACTTTGGGAATGGAGGTACTTTTATTTTTCTACTTTGAAGAGCCTTTTGGACTTTTAGTTACTTCGAATTTTTCTATATATTTCTGTTATTTTTTAAAATATTATTACACTTAAACGAATAGGCCTTAAGTTGAGGTCTTAATTGTAGTACAAATGAAAAATTGAAACGATAATTTTGATTTTTTTCTGGCAATGAATATGTAAGCTCCCCTATGAGTACATCCCTTTGTAGTTTGGGCTAAGCAAATACCAAATTGAACTACCACTAAAATTTCTGAGCCATTTCTGAAAAATGTGTCATCTTATGACTGTTGAGTATGATTTCAATAATGTCTTTGTTTTGCAACAATAGAGTTCTATAATAAAGCTTATAACAATTTTAGATTTGATGCTAGCTCTCTTGCAAGTGCTCGTCTATTAGGGAGCATCGTGAATTGAGCATGAGAGATTCTAATGATGTATTTATCGTAGTACTTATACTTCTGAAACTTTTACGTATTTAGGGAGCATTGTTAATTGAGCATGAGAGAAATTCTAATGATGTATTTATTGTAGTACTTGTACTTTTGAGCCTTTTATGTATTTATAAAAATAGTTTAGCAATATTGTATCCTGTTCTTTTATTTGTATAGCAACAATATTTGTTCATTATAATCAAACTACGATAGAGAAAAGTTATAGTTTTTTCAAAATCATACCCGTTGGGCCCGTGCATAGCACGGGCAATTCTTATCTAGTATTTAAAATAAAAAAAACTTATAAAACTCTTACGACCATTACTTCAAAAGTATCGATACATTTTTTTTTTCTTCAAAAAGATTCATCTAACTGATGAAGAAGTTTAAGGCAAAATTCCTAACCTGTATATTTATCAAATAATAATTACATGGACGAAGACATAGATCTTAAGTTCATTAACAATGTGTGGTTGGTAAAATCAAAGAACTTTGAGCTTGATAATGCAAAAATCATATCTACTGAAAAATTCAACTTTCGTTGGGTAATACTTTACTTTATTCTTATAATAATATATAGTCTAATAAATAAATATAAGAGGTTAGATTTTGCTTTCTTTTCGTAAATGGGTGGTTAAATTTAACAATTTTTTTTTACTTACATTGTTACCTTTAAGGTTTAAGACGAAAATAAGAACAATTATTTTCATGAACTACGACTATTTTGATTATATGATATATGGTATATATAAAAGACCAAAATGATTATTTTTTATACATCAAAAACTATTTCGACTATGTGGTATATATGAAAAAACAATTCCCACTCCCGTACATTCAAGGACCATTATAATTTGATCATATTCTCACCAACAGACACGAAAATATTATCTCAATAGTAACATAGTTTTGTTTTCCACATTAGTTTTGACAGATTCCATTGGATTTTATAATCTTTGAATCTTGATGATCAGTTTCATTTGTTATGTCATCTTTGGATAAATTAAACATGTAGTATAAACTAGTCCCTCCGTCTATTTTTAATTGTCATGGTTTCTTCTTTAGAGTGAAATTATCAGAATTTATTTGACTAAAATTTTACGATGTGTTTTTTCATCATATTGATATGCAAAAATTGTAATTTATAGTACTTTTTGTATAGTTTTTGAATATCTAAATTTTTTGTTTAAAATATCGAATTAATGAGATCTAATTTAACTTTAAAAATTAGTCAAATAAATTTTTAAAAAGCATAACATGACTATTAAAAGTGTGGACATGAGAGTAACAACTCTACGTATTTCATACCATGTATTGTAGAAGAAAAAAATGTCCCACTTTCATAATTAGATGATGGCTTTGTGGAGATAAGCAACGACATACGATTTATTTATTTATTTATTATTATTATCCAACAACCTATGTCAAATCAACTAAATATTTTTGAGCCCACGTTCATGACAGCTATTTGCATCGTGTCTAAATTTGGTTCACTCTGCTATATTGATTACCGTCCATTTAATTTTGTTTTAGTTGCATTTTTAAAGAAATTGCTCTTTTCATTTCACTTTACCTAACGATACTTAATTGATTTTTTTATTTAAGCGACTAACTAAAAAATGTAATAAAGAGAACGACTCCATTCGATCGATTTATGAGATGATCATTTAATTAATAATTATTATTTGAGAAATCAACTCTGACTCCATTGAACTCAAACGATGTTTGAAGATGAAAATAATTATAATAGGCTAATTATATATTGAGTGGAATATAATCTTATAAATTATCAAACCAAATCCACTCTTCATTATCTGTCAAAAAAGATAGTTTACTTGTCTTATCATCTATTAATCTTCTTTGTCATGAGGAATAACATTCAACTTGTCTTCACGTTTAGGGTCCTATCCTATTATGTAACCTTTTAAGCTACTCTTATAGCAGTCTATTTGTACTATATTTTGCTTTGTATTTAAGGGGTCGTTTGGTACAAAGAATAATAACGCAAAGATTAGTAATGCATGGATTAATAGTGCATGAATTAGTAATGTAGAGTTTATTTTTATCAAGTGTTTGGTTCATTATTTCCCACTTCATCTTGTGTTTAGATTAAAACTCTATAAAAAGTTTCTTTTCAATTATACCCTTGAATTATTAGGTAATTGGGTCAAGGTAGATAATTGCCGGATAAAATTATTTTTTTATCGCCTTCTAACAAGCTATGAGAAGAACAATTTTATTATCATGTTTGCTATTTTTTTTCACTTGAATTATTTGAGGATAAATAATTATCATCTTAATAAATTGATCACTCACAGAATGTCATTTTTCAATTTAAAAAAGATAAATCATCTATTTTTAAAATCGAAAAGACGGTCAACAATGGTAAAATTGAATAAACCATCTATATTTACACATAAAAATTACAAGTTGTAATTTTAATATGTATGTATGTTTAAAATTTTTCAAAATAGAAATAATTAGAAAACCACACAAAAATAATAAATAAATAAAAATAAAATAAAATAAAA
>NW_006239079.1:961059-987897 GCF_000226075.1 Solanum tuberosum | reverse complement strand
AATTTGTATTGGATTTATTTAGTAACAAACAACTCTCTCTAAATAATTTGTAAGCTAATTTATTTAAATAAATTTACTAGTACAAATACAAATCATAAAATCAAGAAAATAATTAAAATGATTTGAGGGATATTTTTGTCTTTACATAGACTTATCCCATGGTATTATATCCTATACCTATGTATTACTAATACCTCCAAATGGAAGGTATTAGTAATACATCCCATAATAATACCTTGTAGGAGGTATAACTAATCCATGGATTAGTTATACATAGGCCTAAATTCCTACCAAACATAGTACTAAATAATACCTTATCTAATACATGGACTATTTCTTCTAATGCGGCCTACCAAACGACTCCTAAGTGTAATTGAGACAAGCTGGCCATGTTACCACTATTAATAACTATAATTACAACTTTGAAATTACTATTCATAACACGTGAGTCACGACTCACGTCGTTTACCTAGCTTTCTCCTATTTGCCTTCATCATGTGAAAAGACTTTGGATATATATTAAATAGACAAAACTAATATATTGGCCATGTTATAATTATAAATATAATATAAGAATTACAACTTAGAAACGAAAATTATTAATATATAACACGTGATCCACTTCGTTCACGGTCTTCTTAATTCTGCCCTTTTTAATTTCTCCGTCCTTTGGAAGAAAAAAATGAATGTATATTATTAAAATAAATTAGACAACTTCCCCAATCATATGAATATAAATCATATTTACTTCCAACACGTAATTGAAATTAGGGATAATGTTCTAGATATGCTAACATACGGTCCTAGTTATTATAACCAATACGTAGTAATTATATTGTGCTATTTCATTTTCAAAACATATAGAAATAGTTTTCTTTATAAAATATTACACTTCAACGAAATCTTATAAAATTGGAGATTATATATGTTTTCCTTTTGGGCTAGTTTCAAATATATATAATAGGGGAACTTTCAGATATAACCAGTCAAAAATAGCTTAATTACGCTCCATAGCTATAGTTTGCTAATTATGATTCATAGCTACATGTTATAGGGAGGAGAGTGGCGAGCGAGATTGGGAGAGGGAGGAGAGAGGAGAGCGAGAGAGGGCAGAGAGTGGGAGAGAGATGAATTGTATATGTATATCGTTTAGATAATTGTATATATGCAACTGGTATACATATGCATTTGTATATCTGGCGAGCGAGATTGGGAGAGGGAGGAGAGAGGAGAGCGAGAGAGGGCAGAGAGTGGGAGAGAGATGAATTGTATATGTATATCGTTTAGATAATTGTATATATGCAACTGGTATACATATGCATTTGTATATCTGGCGAGCGAGATTGGGAGAGGGAGGAGAGAGGAGAGCGAGAGAGGGCAGAGAGTGGGAGAGAGATGAATTGTATATGTATATCGTTTAGATAATTGTATATATGCAACTGGTATACATATGCATTTGTATATCTGGCGAGCGAGATTGGGAGAGGGAGGAGAGAGGAGAGCGAGAGAGGGCAGAGAGTGGGAGAGAGATGAATTGTATATGTATATCGTTTAGATAATTGTATATATGCAACTGGTATACATATGCATTTGTATATCTGGCGAGCGAGATTGGGAGAGGGAGGAGAGAGGCAAGTGAGAGAGGTCAATAATTTGTATAATTCACATCTCATTTGTATAATTCGTGGGTACGTTTGTATACTTCGCGTGTTTTTGAATAATTGAGTAATATAAAGTCTAGAATTATACAAATATGATAAAAACTCGAAATAACGAATTGATACAAACATAAGGAGTTATACAAATTATATTATACAAATTACATTATATAAATTATATTATACAAAATCCGAAAACTACACGTTTATACAAACTTTAAAAAGTTATAAACAAAAGATTGAATGTATATGGTGATAAAACTGAAAAATCAAAGGAAATCATCGTCATATACAAATATAATCCATCGTATACAAATACAATTCAAACGAATAATTGTTAGTTTCAAATTATACAAATGTGGCGAATTATACAAACGTGGCTAATCATACAAACTCGAAGTCTGCCCACGTAATTAATAGTTAATGTTAGTCGCGAGTGGTAATTATAGCAAACTATAACTATGATGACTAATTAAGTAGTATAAGTTTGCTTAACCGCGTAATTTTCCCTAAATAAAGATAAAGTAATCAATTTACGACAAATATAACCATGTTTTATTTACATAAAAGTCGTTGAAAATATACATTGACTATACACTATAGCTTGCCAAAATTCATACAAAGTATACAATGACTATACAATATAGTGTATTAGTACATGAGCTATACACTGACTATATATATTATGATACACTCAAAAAAACTAAATATAGTTTAACTATACATGAAATATACATTAACTATTCAATTTCGATCAACTCAAAATCACCTCTAAACAATCCCAAATTTTAGATATGAAATCTTCTCGACTCTTTTGATATATAATTCGCCCAAAACAATTCACGTTTGCAGTATGCAATTTTTTTTAAAAAGAAGAAGAAAAAACAACGAATAAGAAGACGACGACCCATAAGAGAAAAAATGATGCAGAAGAATAAGGAGGAGGGAGGAAGAAGGAAAAGAAGCCATTGTATATTAATGGCTAAATGAGAAGGAAGAAGAAGAAGATTAGAAGCCATTAATAACAAACTGAGAACATAGGGTCGACTCAACAACATTGGGGGCCTAAAGCGAAATTTAAGAGAGGACCCTAATATTTTTTTTTTATCATATACATTTTTATTTAAAATCTACTTTTCTAGCTATTTTAGATGTGAAGTCATCAAATACTATTTTATAATCAATTTGTTTTAACAATTTCTCTTCAAATGATAATATAGTTAATTCATTCAATCTCTCTTGAGACATTGTTGATCTTAAAGAAGATTTAATCAATTATAATTTTGGAAAAAAACTTCTTTTAGCTGAGGCAACGGTTGTAGGAACTGTTAATATTATTCTATAAGTAATATGTGTATTTGGAAAAGAATCAACTCTTTTTATTTGATTGAGTATTTTCATTAGATCACTATCTTCTACATGTATTATTTCTCTCAACACTTTTAATTCAAAAAATAAATCCAAATCATCAATATCAAAATCACTATTACGTGTTAAAGAAAGTTCAAGGTTAAACCATTTTCTTTAAAAAATTCTCATTATATCTAGTGACCTCAAATATTTTACCACTAAATAAGAAATCAAAAATATTTTTATATGCTTCAATTGGTTCAAATCTATTTTGAAGTGAAAAAATAGTTTGGTCTACTCTACATATATAAAGTAATCAACTCCAAAAGATTCTTCAAGGGACTTTGTGATTTCGTTATTCATATTTTCATCAAATTGTTTCTTACAAAATTCAAGTTTATATTCATCTCATATGCAATTTCCTTAGTAGAAATCATAGCACTCATAGTAAAAATAATTTTTCTTTTAAAAATAACATATATAAGTAATTATTTTTAAAAAATAAAGGTCCCAAGCGATTACTTTAGTGACCTAGAGATTAAGACGACCGTGTAAGAAGGAAGAAGAAGAAATTTTGGCTAATTTTGAAAACTTGGCTAAAATTTTGGTAATTGAAATCGCCGAATGGCTATTTCTTATAATTTGCCTTTTCTTTTTCACACGAACCTTAATAGTCGTTGCAACGCACCAAACACTCCTTAGTTAATTGTGTGTATTTTTATAGGATGATCATACATTTCAATTATTGATCAGAAGCTACAATAACTCAAGAATGATTAACCAAACACCCTTCACAAAAAAATTACATTAAGTTTTATTATTAGCGCATGCGCGCACACACATAAAATGCTAGACACCCATGACACAAGCAAATCCTAGGTGCAACGGTAAAGAACGTTCAAATTATCAAACACCCTTAACTAGAAAATTACACTACATATATAAATCATATTTTGTTATTAACACATATATATCTAATATATTGATTGAACATCTACGACACAAGCAAATCTTGCGTCGCAATTGTAAAGGATGTTCGAATCCACCCGTAACATTATTTTGACAGATTTGAAAGTCATACACGCTATACTCCCTTGTCCCTAATTACTTGTCCATTTTGACAAATCAAGAAAAACAATTTTTTTAACCTATTATATCCTAAATTAATTACTTTGAAAAAGGTAGAACTTGAAAATCTTAAATTTTTAATTCATCCAATTCATAATTAATAGAAGTAAAATGGTAAACTCACTATGTCAATCATTGTTTTCTTAATATGTGTGTCAATTCAAAAGTGGACAAGTAATTAAAGACATAGGGAGTATTAAGCACGTTAAAGTGAATTAATGATGATTCAAATGGACACCAAATGATTTTTGTTTAAGGTGTATCTAGCTTTGCTAAACTAATACAGTAAGTAGTTTATTTCATCCTATTAGGCTGATCAACTTCAAATAATTTTTTATGTAATTTCATTGCTTCCTGCCATTAGGGAGAATCAATCCATCTTCTTCCTCTTTTTTTTTTAGAAGCAGGGGAAGGGGAAATGCGGGATAGGATTACAAAATGAGAATCGAACCCTCAACAACAACGTGAAAGTTCAGGAAGCCAACCAACAAAGCTACTAAGATTCTTGAGATGAATTCATTCATTTTCTTTATGTAATAAAAGCAAGAACTTCATATGTGCTGGTTGCCGTCCGGACATTTGCAAATATACATACATTGTTAAAGAAGGGCATATCTACTCAATTTCACATACTTTAAGGAGATATTGGACCCCTTCTCACTTATTAATCATCTAATTTGGCGAGTGCGTTTACAATAAGGGCAAATTTGAACTAAGTAGTGCTAAAGTATTACCACTACGGACATATCCACTTAAATTCACATAGTTTAGGGGCATAATGTTGTGCTTGCAAATAATTGGCATATCGAAGTCAATGTCTAGCAAGATATGATGATACCAAGAGCAGGACTAGACAGTTTAGTTTGCTTAATGGTCTCATTCATATGTCCAGATAGTGAAATATGGGGAATCAAACCAGAAGGCTATTTACAAACCAAATATAAGTCTTTAAAGGAGGCTGATACTCTCTATTACATGAACGAAAAGTGATAATTGAAGGCAGATCAGTTGAGCAACAAGGCATTGGATCTGCAAAGTCATTCATCTTTCACCTCTTCATAACAGAGGGGGCAGTTCTGTGACAGCAACACATGCACAAAAAAGAAAACAAACACAGATGGTGGTCAGTTTTGCTGCAGTGGGAAAAAAAAAGAAGTGTTTCTCCTGTAAAAGTGTACTATTGAACAACAACAACAACAACAATCAACATACCAGTGTAATCCCACAAGTGGGGTCTGGGGAGGATAGGATGTACACAAACCATACCCCTACCTTTTGGGGGTAGAGAGGCTGTAAAAGTGGAGTATTGAGTTCAAATGAATAACAAGTTGAAACTTCCAAAGTGGTATTGTTTAGCACCAAGATATGTTTTAATTGTCCAAGAGGTGACTTTTGCACATTTATCCGTTTCAATTCAATCCCAAACTAGTCATCCTTTTCCTATTTAGAGACGTTATTGTAGAACTTCTTGCATTTAACCGATTAAAAGATGAAAATACTATTTGTTTGTGAAGCTCTGCAAATGTGCTTTAGAAGGAAAGCCTAAACGTGAGATTAAGAACTACTACAAGTTGATGAGAATTTGACCAGAGTCTTAGAGACGAGAAAGAACTCCTTACAGCTACTGCATCAAAAAAAATGTTGGCACATTTCAATCAAACTAGGATGCTATGATCCAAAATCTCATTTTCACACGAATAGTGAGAAGCAATGCCAAAACTTCTCTTTAAGCCTCTTTGATGTTTTTATCATATGTTCTTACTTGTGTACTGGAGGAAAAAAAATTAAAACAGGAAAATATCGAAGGGGACATGATCTTAAGTGTGAGGATATGATTTCTCACCTTTCTTTCTTTTAGCCAGCGGTTAATACATTCTGAATGAAACATGTGTGCACAAGGCAAAGTGGTCAACATATCTCCGCTTTTGTATGCAGCATAACATATAACACACCTGCATACAATGAAATTGGAAGGACCAAGTTAGACGATCATATCTTTTTCTCAACTTGTTTGAAGGTGTTTGTTTCTACACTCTAATCAAAATGAAGTTATTGACTGGATCAACCTTTACAAACATCTTTTCCAGGAAACCTACTCAAAATATTGTCAAATGGGCTACTTAAAAACACTAACTGACCGCTGTTTTAGCTGTTGGCAATGTATGAATGGAGAATGGTGGAAACGGGACTGAAGGGCAACTTATCTCGACAGACTTACTTTTTAATTAATAAAAAAATGGAGACAAAAAAATGAAAAAGATGATAATGTTAGGGAGGGCAGTGACAACAGTTAACCACAGAAAAATGCCAAAAAGATAAATTTAACATTTCCTCTTTTTTCTTTCTCTATTTCAGACGGGGTGGCATTCTTCAGATATGCTGAGGGGGTTCTAATTAAGACGCAGGGCTTGGTCTTTAGAAGAGGAATCTCTCATTATGAATAGCATTTTCATTATGGGCCATTTCTCATCTAGACACTGGAACTAAGAGTCAGAAACACCAAAAAAAATGCCAGTAATGCTTTATGCTGGTAAGAACGAGACAAAAGTCATCAACAGAATGGGTTAATTATTGAACTAACACATTTATCTGTAAACTTTTGTATAAGGACCAGTGCACTTCTTCTAAATGCTAACACAAAAGAGTTAGCCAGGATAGAAGAGATAATATCAGAAGGGAATTTATTCCTACTCTCCCATTTTCTTTTTCTTTGAGAAGAATCCAGTCTTGTATTTGAAAGTTGGTAAACGACTTAAGAGGTCTTGTGAAAGCCCTCTGCTCTGCTGGCCAACAGCTTCTCCTAAAATCTGCAATTCCTACCAAAAATGAAAGAAGACGATCGAAATGGAATATAAGAAAATTCACATGGTGGCAAAAGATAGAAAAGCAAGACTTATCTGTGTAAATAACCTGGTGTATAAATTACAGTTCTTGCACTCAATTTTTACTATTTCAAGCTTAATCAAAAAGAAGAAAAAGTGTTCCAGTCTAACCTCATAGGTCATACTATCTAGATCAATATCATCTTGTCTCCTCGTGTTTGGATTCTCAGCCTGCACTTCTTAATAGAAGCTTGCATTAATTCTTGCATACATGATACAATTTATTAAGCATAAAAACCATTAGAGAACTAAAAGGTTGCAGCATACCCTGACCGGAGGTGATTCTCTAGGAGGGGATTCCCTGATGCCTGCAGATGATGTGGAGGTCACTTGGTTATGAGTAATGTGGACACTTAGTCCAATAATACTTGAACTGAATATTTCCAAAATAGAAACTATGTTTCAAACACCCGCAAAGTAAAACCTGTTTTATTTATTTACTTCATACTCTTCTATTCACCCACAAAGTTGTTTAGATGTACAATCTAGCTTTTTGAGTAAACTGAACATGCACACACCTATCAAATGCTCTAAAGTATGAGTCACTTTTTGAAATGGTTTTAGAAGACTGAAGAACAATAATATAGATAGTGTGATACAAAATATTTTCCACACTCCTACTCCATATCACTTGCTCCTATAAAGGTAAACACTATTTCCACTATTTGCAACTATTAATAATCACCAAACGCCAAATCCTCATGCTCCACTCCACTATTGACCAATGAAATTCTCATTTAATCACCACAAAATGATTTTCTAAGCTAAAACATCAGCAAAACACATAAACAGACACTCGAAGTTGGCAACAACTGCCAGTTAGCCATCAAAAGTAAGGTAGTGATCAGTTAGACACCTCACATGATCATACGTGTGCCTTGTGGACACCCGTGTCCACCAGATTTCACATGTGAGTTACAATCACCTATGATGTGTCAAACGGGCATACCAGTGAATGACACGTGTATTTTAAAATAATTGTTACTTTTAAAATAAAAACAGAATAACAAATACTTGATTCACGCGCACACTTTGCATCACAAAGTTAATCAACTACATTCTTTGGTATAAACAGTTCATAACACTGGTATGCAGGGAAAAAGCCATTCTTTCCAGCAATTACTAGAACACTTCATGTTCTTCACTATCTCAATATTAATGTTCATTTAGTGGGTTCCTTGTCCTTGGTATTTAAGTTGTTAGATTACAAGCCACTAGCCTTTCATCCATTCTACAGTTCAGTCATCAGTGTAAGAAATACTTCATTTTGGCAAAGTTTTAACATCTTGGCATCTATATATCATTGTTCATGGTTATACTTATGAACCAGTCAGAATAAGATGACTAACATCTTCTTTAATCACAGAGAAGAACATCTATGGTTAAAAAAAAAAAAAGAAGAAGGTAATATCATGCAAATTGTACCCTAAGACAAAGCAGAGATAAAAGCTGTACGACCAAGAAATTTTACTGAATAAACGAAGTTCTTATGCAATTACCAGCCACAGTAGAATTAAGCTCATCTCTACAGTAATCCTCAAAATCATCCCCCAACTGCAATGATCTAGCTATAGCTTCATCCAGAGCCAACTGTGATTCAGGGCTTTGAGAAGAATCACCCTTTTGTGCTGATAACTGATGCCCGTTACTGGTTTGACCGTATTCAGAGCTCATATTCTTGTTTTTCCCATTTGCTTGAAATGATAAGTAAACAGTTTCCTGCAAGACAACAATCCAACTGTCAACAGAAAATACTGTTAACTACTGAATAAGGAATAGAAAGATGGTCAACAAAAGGGCCGCCCCCTGTTGAACCTTGTGCAAAAACATCTATTTCATTCTGTGATACCTGTTGCAAAAGAACTTCTTCATAGCTCAAATCGCTATCCTCAGGAAAAAAATCTTTTAGATTCTCAGCAATCTCTGATGGGAATCCACCACTCGAATAATGACTATGTAACAAGCCGTTACTCATTGTAAATGTTTCAGGTATGATTTCACACTATTCTTCTTCAGACTGCAGGGTCCTTTTACTGTCTGTAGAATTTAGAGTTGATCAGGTCAAAGATATATCAGGTGAAGATGATAAAAGGACTTGAAAGAAGCTTATAAAGAAGATCAAGTTTTCACACACTGAATATCCAGTAACACCCGTTTCCAGAAATAGGTGTCATTTTTTTCACATTCACCTCATATACATGTATCTACCTCTTATATAGAATGGTGTACATTTGAGCATAAATGACAAAGACAAAGAAATATACATCCATAGAGGGATTATAATGAACTATTCATGACTGCAAACCAAGTGAGTTCGGCAAAAAAACTGTCGTTTCGTTTTGACCATCTCTCCCTTCTTCAAAATATTGTACATGATGTCATAGATTCAAAAGATATGAAAATAAGACTACTTGAGAAGGGTTGAAAAGCTATCAGACACTGCATAGGACCAACAACACTCTGCAAATTAATTGAACAAATTCTGCAACTCCACAAAATGCCAATAATGACTGATTTTGACACCTTAGAAACTATGAAGACTCATAATAAACACACCACAAGCACCAGACAAGAAAAGGTACCAATTCAGGTATAGGCAAGATAAAATGTCATTGAAAATAGACAGGAAAATGCCAAACACTTGTCTACACAGTAATAGAAAGACCTTTTTGTATAGGTAATAAATATACCAGGGCGAAGACTATTTGACTGGACATGTGGCAAGTGCAGAAGGAACTCATAGTCTTCCCCAAGTCAGTCGATGACAGCCTGGTCAAAAACCGAAGAACCCTTAGCCACCTCAGAACTTGCCACCGGGTCCGGTTCACCCATGTCAGACAACAGTTTTCCAGAAGGATACACCCGGAAAGTCCAAAGTACCCCAATCATTAACTTCCCTACGACAGCCAAACTTTGAGATATCCGAAATTTCATTATATCACGTCTAATAGTCATGATCTTATCATTGAAATGTGCGAGATTCACGTTGTCGGTTATGATTAGATTATCCTATAGATACTCCCATCTTTCCACCATTGTAAGACATCTGATTACACAGATTATTATACCTACGGTTCAGCAACATTATTATGTATCTATTGTTGTTCATCGTTGTTCGCCATCGGTCGGCCTGGAAAATTCAATATGAATCACTCTCTCTATCTCTTTCTCTATTGCTTCAGTTTGACTATTCACTTTGCTACTGTTATCATGTTATGACTAAAGTCATTATCAAATGATCAGTTAGATTTGGATTAATAGCACTGCTTGTGACCTCAATATTATAAATTTAACTGGTTGATATAGGTCAAACAGTTTTTCGCCCACAGTAGGACCCTAGTAATTGTGTGGTTGGTCCAAAACAATATTGATCCTTTATTGATTTTGTAATTGTTGTTTCTGTGGAGTATAATGGCAGGACAAAGCAGATCACAACTGCCACACACGACTCCAGGCCAATCTCCTGGGAACTCAGAAAAGCACGACTGTCAAAGGAGATGTCACCTCAAAGAGTTCCAAACAAAAGGAAAGAAAGTGCACAACCCGGTTGGGAAGAAAAGGTGCAATGATTGGTCACACAAAAGAATAACTTCACAACCGAACAACAAGATTGGAACAGGCAGATCAGCAAGGTGTTGTTGGCCTTGACTGCGAATGTCAACATGTGATCGCCTGCGCCACCAAGAGTGGAACCAGGGCAGGGACACTCCAAATTTCATACCAGGAAGCTCTCTTACCGAGGGACTTCCTGGCGACTTAGGAACTGAAGACAATAACTGGTAGAATAGGTCAAGACACTGGTGCTCCCGAACTGCATGTCAATTTCTAAATACCATTTTTCACTTCGAAAACAAAAACTACTTTTTCAATTTCACATGGCCAAACGAACCCTTAGCTCTGCAGGAGACTCTTTTGAGACAGATTAAAGGAGCAAAACAAGTGTATTGATCAGAACTCGGAGGCTCCACCCATACTCAAGGTTATAGATGTGGAAAGATACTCTCAACAACCAAGGAAACTAAGTGCTGCCCCCTACCTATATCCAATAAGTTCAGAATGCCAGATCTTGAGAAGTATAATGGAACCAAAAGGTGTCAGGGACCATGTCACAGCCATAAAACCGGAATCAAAGAGAATGACCTGACAAAGCCAGAGATACAATTGGTACTAGTTAAAAAGTTTGGAGAAACGCTCAGGACGGTAGCATTAACCTGGTACTCACTCTTGCCTGAAAACTCAATAGGGTCATTCGCAGATGCCTTCATTAAGGCATATATAGGGCCCCAGAAAGTAGAAAAGTGGATGGAAGACATCTTCAAGATACAACAAGGAGGTACCAAGTTACTCTCCCACACTATATTCATACTGAAAGAGAAATCAACAACAACGACATACCCAGTGTAATCCCACACGTGGGGGTGTGGGGAGGGTAGTGCATACCAACCTTACCCCTACCTTTCTGTGAAGGCAGAGAGGCTGATTCCGATGGACCCTCCACCCAAGTAACATACTGAAGTAGAAATCATGCTTAAAAAATAAAACTACCTTAATTTACCCCAAAATTCACAAATCTGGAAAATTCAAGATAACAAGAAAGGCAAAAACAGGAAATCATGATTTAATTGCACTATTACACCTTACATTGATTCTCTTTCCACAGTAAAATGACCAGGTCACAGGGTTCAACCAGGGAAAATCTTGGTTTTACTCAATTATGACAGATGAATCATGAGTAAAATTGGCAAGATTCGAAGGTTGTCACTTTACATTTAGAATCTTGAAATACAAATCCAAAAAAGGTGGGTTATTGAATTTTGACTCAATTATTCATGAAAATGGCAGTAAAGGTGAAAAATTTACCTTTTTGAGGGAAGAAGACGAGATGGGGTTCTTGACTGTGAGTCTAAGCAGGTCATCTTTGTAACTGTGGACTGTAAAATAGTGAAGAAAAGGTCGAATGAAAGGAACTGATGAATATTATATGTAAGTAAGGAAGACATTAAGGGGTCCACTATGCTTTATGAAAAATGCTACTGGTGCATGTATAATGGTGCAATTGATGGTAAGTTTCCACAA
The DNA here is from genome assembly GCF_000226075.1 of Solanum tuberosum. Taxonomy (NCBI): domain Eukaryota; kingdom Viridiplantae; phylum Streptophyta; class Magnoliopsida; order Solanales; family Solanaceae; genus Solanum; species Solanum tuberosum. The sequence continues at coordinate 975,803 of NW_006239079.1, read as the reverse complement.
GAAGCCAGAACAGTGAAAACCAGCCCTACCCATGACTTCTTTTACATCAACTTTCCCTTCCTCACTAACGACACAAATCCTTCTTACATACCCCTTTTTGCCCTTTTGTTTGATTTTTGGGGATAAAAGCTTCTTCTTTTGCTAGGGGTGAGCTAAAATCTGCAATGTGTACTTCCATATATTTACTGTTGTTTGTTTGCAAAACACAGTAAAAGCTAAAAGCTGGTATAGACATAAAACAGACATAAAAAACATGAACATATCAAGTAGTGCACTGGATGAGATTGTTATTCTTTCTATTAGAAATAAATGAAAAAATCCTTGAATCAGACTGCTATTTATATAATTGAATTCGAATTTTAAATATAAAATTCTTCATGAGATTTTAAATTCTGTCAAATCGAGTCTAATTCAAATATCAAACCAATAAAAATATAAAAGGGCATGTGGACACGGTAAAGAAGGCGACTGTCCACTCACTTCGACATCGACAGTGTGAATTTTCTTCTTCAATGGTGTGTTGGATTAGATGGTCATAAAGTAAAAAATTATTAGTACTGTTTTATCCATTACCTTTGATTATTAATTTTAAAATAAATTATATGTATCAGAATAACTTATTTTTGTCAAAAAGTTATAATGATAGTAGTATCAAGATTAGTTGTTTCGTGATAAACTAATCTTATTATCACCTACACATTGCAATACATTAAAATGGTTGAAAAATACTAGCAGGCTTCTATGTTCTCTATATAATATAGAGAAAATGGTCAAATGTCTCCTTAACCTATACTCGAATTTCCAACTACACACTTGAATTTCACAGGGATCCTATCATCCCCTAAACTGTTAAAAATTGAAATAATTACACCCCTAAAAAGTCACAATCACATTTATGTTGATAAGTGAAATGCACGCGTTTGACAGGTGGAAATTTCATTAAAAACTTTTTTTTTTAGTTTTTCCCTAATTGATTAATCATTTAAAAACTTTGTTGAACGTTAAAAGGTCAAAAATTATAGATCTGTGTCTTTTGATCTTCTTATTTGAATTTTGTTGATTATAATGTTGATTGTTAGTTGTTTGAAGCTGAAAACACTGGTTAAATGATTTCATAGCTGCAATTTTTAGTTCTAAGAACGCCGGATTTCCATGGAAATGGGTAAGCTTCAATATGATTTTTTTGAATCTATATTCTTGAATTGGAAGCAAGTGATTTCGTTGATGGTTTGAAGAATTTTGTGTGGCTGAAAATTGAAGTTCAAGGTTGAAACCGTGAAGCACAACTTAAACCACCATTAAAGTTAGTTCAAAAGCTTGAGTTCTTATTTCGACTTGCCACAAACGATCTCCGTTTTAAGTGGGTAATATACCAAAAGAATCGAAACGGTGAGAAAAGTTTATATCTAGAATTTGGAGTGATTTGAAGAAGAGTTGAGGTGATTTGGCATCAATTTTTTATAGAAATTGTTCTAAAGAAGATGAAGAACTGGGTTGCATTTTTAGATTTGCAGGGAAATTATCAATTGTTAAATAAGTTGAAGAATATTATTTGAAGCTAAAATTAGTAATGGCAAGATGATGAGTGACGATGAAATTTGGTGGCTGCCATTGATGATCTACTTCTAATAGGTATGAAGAAGAAAACAAATTAGAACTAGAAACAAATACAAGAAAAAGGGAGAAAAAAAATAAAAATACGGAAATTTATGAAAAAATATTAAAAGTAAAATTTTAATATATATATATATTTTTTATGTTCAATCTCTCAAGGAGAGTGCAATACACTCACCTTGCCATGTAAGCATTTAGGGTGATGATAATTTTAGTTTTAAACAGTTTAGGGGTGATAGGACTCCCATGAAGAATAAGTGTGTAGTTGAAAATTCGATCATAGCTTAAGGGGGCATTTTACCATTTTCTCTATAATATATAAGTAAAATAATAAAATAATTTGTAAAAGCAACAAAAATATTTATTTACTTACTTAGCTTATGGGATGACTCGACACGATTAATTAATATAAAACAGGTTCAAAAAGTCGTTCACCGCAATGAGGTGAGCTCATAAATAAAATTTGCATACTAGACGTGTTCTATTGAAATTGTCCTAGTAAAAATTGTACTTGCTACTTTGATATGTTATGTTAAACAATATCCTTGCACGTGACATCTTATATAGTGATCAATTTATTTAGCGTAATTCAATCTATTTTAATTTAATTTAATCTGTCATCTTATAATCTTAGCTATTTTGAGTCCAACTTTTCTACAATATTTTTTTTATTGGAACTGTCTTATTACACTTGTTTTGTTGATTTTTTCTTATGAGAGTGTATGTTCTATACGTGCAAGTTATCTTATTTGAGATGGTTATAGAAGAAAGCTAATGTTTAACTGTGAGGAATCAAGAAATCTTTATTGATGTTGACTTGGATCTTGAGTGATAAAATAAGGCGGCCAAAAACAATGAGCAAGTTATGGTCGAAGCTTGTGTTTTTCACTTGTCTCAAAAAATAATATTGTCACATAAATGTTGCATAGAAAATATGACTAATGCTAATTTACCTTCCAAAAGGTGACCATATAGGAAGTAAGGGAAACGTAAAACGTCAATATTGCATTCAAGATTTATTATTATATTATTTATTAGAGAAAGCACTTCTACCACAAGTATAAAGATAGTGCTGACACATCACTTTAAAAAGTATATTATAAAATGCAGATGCAAAGAGGAATCTCAACGACAAGAAAACACTTTGTGATGAGCTACTACATTTACATCTTTTGACCTTTAATTATATTCTTTCTTTTTTCAACGTTTGAACTAAATGCCAGAGCAAGTGAAGTTGTTTAAAGAAATGATTGTGACATAGGGTTCATTTGATATAATTCAGGTGACCTCTAGTAGCAATTATTTATGATAAATAACAAATACTTTTTAAATGTGGTTGATTATACAGGAATGATATGGCTATTTGCTTAAGCTAAACTCAAATGTATGTATTTATATAACATCTCAAATTATTCATTAGACTATGATTTTAACCGTTTCACCTATGAAATTAGATTTAAACTCGGCGAATTTAATTGTGATTAGGTGTAAAGGTCAACTATTAACAGTGGGAATTGTGTATTGAATGTGAATTAAGCTTGCAAGGGAACTTTAGCGCCCAAAGCTTAGTTGAAAGCTTCTCTACGATTAGGTTTTCCGATAAGTATATCTCCTAGCTAGAATATGAAGAGTTACCTGACACAAAGCATATCTCATATGGGATGAACAAGCCTGTATCATTGATCAATTCCTACGATTCTTCTCGTGTTTGTAGAAGCCAAAAAGTTATACACGATTAGAGTTTTGAAGTTGTATCATTAAAAAGCTATATTAAAAGGGTAAATTAGGTAGATCATAATTTATTTTATTAATGATAAATAAGTTAAAATAATTGTTAAAAAAATTAATTAAAAAAGATAGGCGTAACATTGTTAATCACAATGAAGGTTTTATAAAGAGTAAATTTTAGGTTTAGCAAACATAAAAATTATATTTGTATGTTATAGCTATAGTTTGTATAATTGCACTCCATAGTAAACCTTATGTTTGCTATGGCTATTAATCTATATATTTCAGTATACATATATATATAAAAAAATGTATTTGGGTCTATTTGTATATTTCGATATACAAATGGGTCCTGCATTTGTATATTTCGGTATACAAATGGGTCTTGCATTTGTATATTTCGATATACAAATGGGATGACAAAAAACATGGAATGTTTGCTGCGAATTACAAATAAAAGAAACTATGGCTATAACATTTAATTTAAATTAATAATTTGCTATTTCATACAATTTTTCCTTTTATAAAGCTAAATCTAAAGGGAGTTTTCTAAATTATTCTAACAAAATATTATCATGAGCTAAATGTCACAAACTGTAAAATTTAAAACAAATATATTTGTATGGGAATTCAACAAACCAAATTTAGGATAACAAATTTCTTTTACCATATTTAACACTTCCTTCATTTAATAAAGAATGACTTAGTTTGACTTGACACATAGTTTAAGAAAATAAAAAAACTTTCCAATTTTGTGTTCCTAAACTAAAGATATGTCAAATATACCAAAATGTTCTTTAATCTTATAGTTTTAAACATGTCATGTGAAAAATTGAAATTAAAGTGTTGTCAAAAAAGAAAAAGGAATCATTCTTTTTATAACAAACTAAAAAAGAAAGTAAATTATTTTTTAAAGCAGAGAGACTAATAAGAAAATCGCACAATAATTTACTGTTGAAGCAAAGTTGACAAGGACTAACGATATCCTTTGACAAAATATCTCGGATTTTATCTTATTAGTCGCAATGCGGCAGAGACGTAGTCATGTTGAAAGTCCTAGATAAGACTGAGTTAAATTTAAAAGGGAAACTTACGCGGATAAGCAAATATATACTAGTTAATTAGTTAATATAGTTATAGTTTGAATTAATTACAGCTTGCAACTTAAATTTAGTTGTAATTATGTCGCTTATACATATACAAATACAAATTATATATATATATACACACACAATTATATGACAGATATACAAATACAATTAGCCTCTTGCCCTCTCTCACTCGCCTCTCTCCATCCCTCTCCCAATCTCGCTCGCCATATATACAAATACATATGTATACCAATTACATATATACAATTATTTAACAAATATACATATACAATTCGACAGATATACATATACAATTCACCTCTCTCCACTCTCTGCCCTCTCTCGCTCGCCTCTCTCCACTCTCTGCCCTCTCTCGCTCGCCTCTCTCCACTCTCTGCCCTCTCTCGCTCGCCTCTCTCCACTCTCTGCCCTCTCTCGCTCGCCTCTCTCCACTCTCTGCCCTCTCTCGCTCGCCTCTCTCCACTCTCTGCCCTCTCTCGCTCGCCTCTCTCCACTCTCTGCCCTCTCTCGCTCGCCTCTCTCCACTCTCTGCCCTCTCTCGCTCGCCTCTCTCCACTCTCTGCCCTCTCTCGCTCGCCTCTCTCCACTCTCTGCCCTCTCTCGCTCGCCTCTCTCCACTCTCTGCCCTCTCTCGCTCGCCTCTCTCCACTCTCTGCCCTCTCTCGCTCGCCTCTCTCCACTCTCTGCCCTCTCTCGCTCGCCTCTCTCCACTCTCTGCCCTCTCTCGCTCGCCTCTCTCCACTCTCTGCCCTCTCTCGCTCGCCTCTCTCCACTCTCTGCCCTCTCTCGCTCGCCTCTCTCCACTCTCTGCCCTCTCTCGCTCGCCTCTCTCCACTCTCTGCCCTCTCTCGCTCGCCTCTCTCCACTCTCTGCCCTCTCTCGCTCGCCTCTCTCCACTCTCTGCCCTCTCTCGCTCGCCTCTCTCCTCCCTCTGCCAATCTTGCTCGCCTCTATCCTCCCTCTAACATGTAGCTACGAATCGTAATTAGTAAACTATAGCTATGAAGCATAATTAAGTTATTTTTGAACAGTTATATGTGAAAATTCCCCAATTTAAAACCACTAAACCAAGTACTTTTAGCCTAAAAATATGAAATCACTAAATGTTAAAAAATTTGAAAATCATAGACAAAACTATTTTTAATAAGTCAAACTAGATTAGAACTATTTAAAATATATGAAATTATTATTGACATTCCACTTGGTGGTTCAAATTGGCATTACTAGCCACTAGGTGATAAAAAAAATTCAAAAGCATTACACTAACCTTGAGTATTTTATAAAATATTACATATCTATTTTTAAATGGTAGAGATTTGTGCAAGATGGTTCAAAGGTCAAACTTATAAACAAGTTTATATATTATATTACCCTTATGTAGAAATTACCCTTATGTAGAAATGAGACTTAAAAAGGACCAACACTGCATTATTTGATTGTACTAAAGGCAGTACTAATTATACATTTTACAAAGGACCAACACTGCATCTGTGCATTGTACTAATGGTAGTACATCAATAAATAAATACACTTTCTCTAGAACTTTCTTGCTATATCTGACCAATTTCTAACCCTAATTTCTCTCCTCCTTGCTAAAGTCGCACTATTCTCTCAACTCTTCCTTCTACTTCTGATCTCTTCAATGGCGAATCCGTCTGCTCCTTAGTTTTTCCTGTTTGTCTACACACTTTAAATCTCTCTCTGAAGCTTTGCTGAAGATCTCTGTTTGTTTCGGACGAGCTGCGCAGGTACTTCTTCATGCTTTAAGTTTCTGTCCTCCTTGGTAAAGTCGTTGTATTCTGTCAACTCTTCCTTCTACTTCTCACCTCTTCAATGGCAAATCCAACTGCTGCTTAGTGTTTTCTGTTTGTCTACAGAGTTAAAATCTGTCTGTCAAGCTTTCCTGAAGATTTCTGTTTGTTTCGGACGACCTGCGCAAGTATTTCTTCATGGTTTAAGGGAAATTTACATGTTTGCTCCATCATTTGCTCTTTCTCCCATTCCTAATTTGTCTTCTGTTTTGCTCTTTCTCCGATTCCTAATTTGTCTTCTGTGGACCATATTAAGCCATATTTCTATTATATAGAAGAGTGAAGACGACCAGGACGACCAAGGGCAAATTAGGTAATTTCACGCTCACAAATTCACTATGTCGGTGCTTCTAGAATCATCGGTCTTCAACTTTTCAGTCCAAACGTAGGATTTCAACTCACTCTATGCACAGACACTCGAACATAATTCTAGAAGTTCTCTCTTTCTTCTTTCTCCTTTGTGCTCAAATTGGGTATTTTTACTTCTAATTGTTGGGTATATCGCTGAAGCTGATGCCCAATCGTTGAAGATGGATGCCATACCTATGAGGTGTTTAACAGAAAGTCCAAAAAGAAAAGGGCAGATTCCATCACCATCAATCTTCTTGCTCCGTAAGCTTTAAATCTTCTTTCATTATATTTTATTTATTAATTCCGTTTTTTATATCATTTTCATCCCCTTTGGGACGAACTGAATTTTATTCTCTGAAAATAAGGGTATTTATCTTCTGTTGTTTCAATACTCTGTTTTAGATGTTGTTTTCCTTTTGGGTATATGTATGTGTTCGTTAATAAAAGTTATTACTTTCTTTCTGTTGTTCTTTTGAAAAAACATAAGAAGCTATTTTCTTTTGTCCCAAAAACTGAACAACATATTACTTTTGAATGGTTCAGTGGAGTTAAAAAACACTATAGGTAATTTCTTTCTTAAGGTTGGTGGGTAGAGTTAACAAATACTTGTGTGGGTATGCATTGTCGAGGTAAGTGTTAGGTGCTCAAACACTGGCTTGAACGCCATTTTTTGGTGGAGTGATGCCCCTCATCCTATATAGGATGGTGTCCCGTGAAAAAGATGCTTATGCCAAGGTAGCAATGGTGGTTGAACAAATAATTGGCTCATGTCATATGTTTAAAATTATTGTGATGCCCATGCTCTTATGAAAGTTATATTTGGAGTAAAACAATCTTTGTTTCACTCTCTTTTCGGAAAATAACCACCAGTAGATGATATGTATCTTGTTTCCTCCCGGGGTTGCATCTTTTACAGGTGAGAAGCAAGTTGTGGCTAACTATAACAAGTCCCTAATTAAAGATCACCATTCAGATTCAAATGAAAGGCTGGAAAGTGGATTAATTCTTTGATCACATTTTGCTATTATGTATTCCAGTTATGCTTTGGCTATCTGGTATGGTGCAAGGTTCATCTCGGGAAAAGGATATACTGGTGGTCAAGTTCTCAATGTTTTTGACTCCAAGCTTCTCCATGAAGTAGCAAGCGATTTACTTTTTGAGGTACACCAATTTAACTATGCATAAGTTTGAGAGTGATTATACTAGATGCACTTGATGTTCTTATAATAAACTAATAATAGTATAAGTGCACTAATTTGACGGGGTTTCTCAAAGCTTGTAGTACTGTTAACATGTGCATAAGTATACTGTATTTCTGGTTCTCGATTATTCTTCGTCTCTCCTTTGGCCTTCCACCACTCCCAAATCCCAATTTCTCTAGCATTCCTTTTCTACTCTCTCAAAATTCAGTACAAAGAATTGAATGGAAGATTTAAAGAAAAAAACCCTAAGAGGCAAAAGGTAGGGTCAATCAACTCAATAAATCTTTCAGTTCTTTTCATACTTTCCAAATATAATAATCTTATTGTTCTTTTAAGAACCTAATAATAACATAAGTATACTATATCACCAGGCTGATTAGTTCTCCTTAATTGAACATAGATGATTCATGTATTAAGATATAGGTACAATATTGTTATCCTAACTCCTCCTCTTTCTCTTTTACGTTTCTTATGGTTGCATAGAGGTGATACATGATTTTTATATCCATGGGTGTGTAAATAACTCTAAATGCTTAATGTTGGATCTTAACTTTATAATATTTTAAAACTTTACAAGCAGCTTATTTAATACTACATAATATACTCTTATACTTGTTGTTGTATGGAGGTGGTGAAAGTTTACTACAAAAGATTGACATTTTTTTTATGCTCCATCAACTATACATATAGTTTATGACTCAAGATCTCCTTTCTAAGTTATCAGAAACCTTATTTTGGACTATCTTCAAAAGTTGAGCTATGCAACTGAGCTAATAATTGGACAATGATTTGCAGAGGTCGTGTCTGTCAGCTTGAGATAAGATATTTCACCAAAGTAGATCACATCAATTTGCCGAGTTGGATTTCAAATACTGTTTTCCAATCTCAAGAATGTTAAAATTGTCGGCTGCCTAATCACGCAGTTGAAGGCGTGGTCTGAAGCAGAGTTTTGTAAGCTTTTCGAACCTTTGAGGTTTCTACTAAAGAATGCAGTGGCTTTGCAAAAGTTTGTTATCCTAACAAAGAGGAGAAAATGTTTCACTTGTTTAAACAACTGTGTGTTCCGACATTTATCACGATTGACTAAGAAATTGTTAGACAGTCAAAAATCATCAACAAATTTCGTGATTGTTTAACTACAGATTGCTTAGCCAACCGTTATAAATAATCACGAAATTTGTTGTAGTATTTCTAGCCACTGCAACAAATACATATTTATCAACAAAATATAAGGTGTATCTAGCGGTTAAGAGTTGTGAACCTTGCACTAATTTGATGTGTCATATTTTTGAAATTCTGGCTGCGCCACAAAAGATGGAAGAATACGAGGCTGCTGGTATGAAGTAGGAATCAATCCCCCAATCTATCGATTCAACTTATAACAATCTTCTTATTAGGATCATTATGTATGAAGTACAACTGAGTTAGAGTTGAATTGTGATAAGAAAACTTGGAGTCTGTGGGCATGCTAATTGAAAACCCACAAGTATTGACTATCGTGAAACAAGCACTTGATAGTTGATCCTGATCCTGTAGGGTTGGTCCTAAATATCTCAGGGCACGTAGGCTATAAGATGGATTCAATAGTTTTTTCTACAGTGGAAACATTGAGCACAGATTTATTCACAACTCTCTTTGAACTTGGATATTGGGCAAACATCCATAGTTTCTAGCACTATCTGACTATCCAAATGGTTGCTGGATTATTCCAATCCTCTGGATGTCCTGCAGTAGTTACAATGATTGGGAATTAGTTTTGCAAAGAAGAGGATACTTATAATGGGTATTTAGAATGCTCACACTTCTGTTGGGAATATTACGGGGTCATTAGTTGCATCAATATTATTGAAATATGGATGGGTTGGAATTCTTTATATGTTCTTTTTCAGTTTCTCATTATGCCTTGCCCATAATATACATGATTTATTACAAATGCTACACACTTTCATTCTAATCACAATTGAAAAGTATTGTTCTTTCATCTAAATAGTCAGGGGTTAACCAACCTCAAGTGGTCCTTATTGGATGGAGCTTTCCATTTGACTCTTCCTAAAGAGTCTCATGATCTGGATACGGATAGCCAAGTTTGTTTTGATGAAGAGGGATAGCTAAGATTTTCGGGAAGAATTTGAGAAAGTTGCTACTTATGGAGGAAATGGAAGTAGCAATTGTATTCGAATCTTCAAGCGCAGGGTTGAAAAGAAGGCGAGTCTTCTTAACTACCTACAGTTGAGATTTGTTTTTTTCCCTCACAATCTTGACTGTTCTTATATTGTTCCATAGTAGAAAATATCTTCCTTTTTTGAGATATTCGATTATTGAAAAAGAACATTTTCTTGGGTTCCCGAATGGACGAAACAATCTCACTTGGTAGTGAAGGAACTAGGGAGTAAGGAGAATAAATTAGCAAAGATGGTATGTTGGTTACTTCAGCTCTTTTGTTGCCTCAACGTTCCATATTTACAAGTAAATTATTATGTACTATGTGTTAGTTTACCTGAAACAACTATTGCTTTAACCACATGATGTTGGTTGATCTTAGTAGATACTTTTACAACTATTCGATTTGACATTACATCTTAGTATGATCGTGAAAAATAATAGAGGCTATGATTCCAAAAGCCTCTATGTAGTGTGTTATGCTTGGTGAGTTTTGTCATCTAGATAAGTGATTTTCTTTTTTCCTTGCTATGTGAATTCCAATATCCATTTGCACACGGAATTAGAACAAATGAGCATGTTTATTATTATTACAGTACACATGTTATTCTGTGTTACTAAGCTCCTGTTAAAGCTAATTTAGTTAGTTTTTCTTATATGGATTTCTACTGTAGTACATTTCATTTTATGTGAAAAACAAAGTACACCAAGAGCTAACAAGTTGTAATAAATAAAAATGATCCTCTGTTCCCTGAAGTTTCATTTTGCATGTTTAGAAATGTTCACAAATATTGTATTCTTGATGAAGAAGATGTTCTATAGACATTACTATAATCGAGGCACTAAGAAGTTACAATATTAAGACGTAAAGCAGGGACAGTACACAAAGAGCTAGCAAGTTGTACATAAATAAAAATGATCCTCTGTTCCCTGAAATTTCACTTTGCATATTTAGAAATGTTCACAAATACAGTATTCTTGACGAAGAAGATGTACAATAGACATTACTATAATTGAGGCGCTAAGAAGTTATAATATTAAGTAAAGAAGGGATGTAATTATGTCAACTTAAAAAATAGAAATGTAAAGCTGTAATGTAATGTTAACAAAACTATATGTTATGGTGCAGGCCTCCGTTAGCTCTAAGATCTTAAACTTGACATTACATACATGACAGATCGTACGAATTATAAATCAAAGTCACTTGGAAGATGTTTTTGTCGTTATTTATTTGTCCGTTGGTATGCTCATCTCTTACTCAATTTTATATATATTGGATAGTTTGATTGATGCCCTAAAATGTTTTATGATAGTGCTTTCTGAAATATCTTATCGTAGCACTTTCTAGCTGGTCTGCTTGATTACAAGGTAGTCATTTTTTCTTTTGTTGAATCTTAGTAGTTGTAGACTTCCATTGAAAGATGAAAATTCACAAATTGAATATTTTCTACTTTATGTGCTTTTTGTCTTTAATTTCAAGCTTTTCTGTTACATGATCAATCCTATTAGTTTTGTTCATTACTAAAATGAATCGAATCCTATCAAATATTTCTATTTCTCCTTTGAATTACTTGTATATATCCTATGAATTTCATTTCGCACCAGAAACTATTCTAGGAGAAGTTCGAATCCGTTCCGTTCAAAAATTGATTGGTCTTGGTTTGAAATGGTTTACGCGTTACTGGTTCCCGGAAGAGTTAATATCTCCATTAGCTAAACCCTTTCTTACCCTGCCTTTGGATTCGTATTTTGTTCGTACACAATCAACGGAGGCCTTCCCGACATATGTTGCAACGTCTCCAATAGCATGCTCTTACTTCGTCTTTCCCTTAATAAGTCATCAAATTTGGTGCTTTTTGATCCCCAGTTGCTATGGGGAACAAAGGAGATTAACGGTAAAAGAAAAAGAAAAAACCTAGAAAATCAGATAGTAACTTTGCATATGACAGCTTAATTAGAACCTAATAGTACTGGAGAGTTAAATATGTAACCAATTGTTAAATATAAGTAATAACTGCCAATATAAAGAATAACACAAAATAAGCAATTCTACTTCAAGTCCATTTCCTTTTTATTTCTCTCTATATATGATCTCTGCCTTCTAATTTTAATTTGCAGTTTTTTTGTGGTAATTGCCAAAGCAATTGCTATGTTCATTGCTTTGATGTGTGGATGGCAAACAATAAAGTATTTGACTAATTAATTCTTGATTTTCATCACCTTCTGCAATTATCTTTTCCAGAAAAGCGCTTTCTAGGTATACTCTTAACAGATGTGTTGATATTTGACTCACGCGCAGAGGATGTTGAGCTTAAGCACGTCTAATGGAATTACTTCATGCTTCTACAGGTACTGTCATCTGTTGTCACAAACTGCAAGAAGCAATTATGCACGCACTGCTTCTCTTCTATAATACTCACTAATATTTATTTTTAACTTTCTTCTTAATTTCATTTTCTTTTAGTTGATTGGTGTTTACCTTCTTCGGGAAGGTATTTCAAAACTTTTCCTTATATTGTTTTCAAAATAATAAAGAAGTTTGATGACTTTAATGTTCTTGTGATGAATTAGAAACTGTACAAAACAATATCAATGATTTTGAGTATTTTGTCCAAGTGATATATTTATATCTTTTTCATATTGTAGTTAAAAAGTATTGTACTATCAAAGATGTTTATAGAAGTTATTGTTGATGGTTACGACTACTTCACACATATAAATGAAAGTGACATGTTCCACTTTCATTTAAATCCAATTCCATCCACAAAGTTAAATGGAATTGTATATTATCTCTACTTTTTTTGGTGTAAACAACTTTGTATAGATGATATAGATCAGATTATAGATTTGATAGGAAATCTGTAATTATCCCTTTTTGGAGGTAGCCATCGTTAAGAATTCAACCTTACCAGTTTTTTTAAAAAAAAGATATGCTCCACCCATGTTGATACATAAGATAATTATTTTTAATGAATTTTCTCAGTGATACTTGACTATCAAGTTCAATTATATGATTCTCATGATTTTGCCTCGGGGTTTCATAAATTTCTTTCTTCCAAGAAGGAAAATTAATTGCTTGATATGCTGAAGTCTAACCTTTTCATTTCAGATGATTGAAAGTATGTGGAATAAATAGCTCTGAACTAATCTATAAATGGTAAGAAAACGATCTTTGAGGTCTGTACATTTGCTTAAAGGTTAAATCTTCTTATATATATAAATATATGAGAGAGACATAATTTGAAAGGCTCATCTTACTATTTTCACATTATGCAGGTTATAGTAAAATATGCTGCTTTTGTAAAATGCTTGACCAAGAGGATTATGACACTATGTGGAGTTATCATTGTCATGTGTCTCTTTTTTAGCTCCGTTGGACCTCTAAAGCTTTATATTACTGAGATGGATATTTATGTTCTAAGGAAACAGAAAAATGATCAACGATGGAGCTTCAGAGATCTTGGATGGATTTTGTGTCTATCTATGTATGCCTAAAAATGTGTTCTTTAGTGTAAACCTATGTTTTTTGGATTCTTCAAAATTGTCTTAAACAAAAATGTCTAAGGGATATGTTTCAGATTTGTCAAAAGTAGTGTATTTTTGAAAAATTCAACACGGATGAAAAGTGAAGAATTTGCGGAACTAAGGTGTAAACTGAAGTACACATCAAGCAATTTACTTATATATAGAATTTGCTATCGTTATATTAAGATATACGAGCTATGCAAATTTAACTTTTATGTTTTCTCCATGTGTTACATTTTCATTCTTCCAATTTTTACAAGTTATCCTTCATCACTATATAACTATGCAAAACATCTTTAAATGATAACATATCGAAAATATAGATGTTGGGCCCGTGCTAAGCACGGGCCTTGCCCATCTAGTATATTACTATATAAGAAGAGGGAATAACAAAGCACCACAAGTCAACATATGTTCCAATAAGAAGAGGGAATAACCAATATATTTATAAAAAGAAATGACATATAAAATAAAATGGAGAGAGTATTAGTTTTTGAAAATGGAAAAGGACAAAACACATATAAAATTAAAAGACATATAAAAAAAAGTTGGTTTAACTCTCAAACATAAAAAGTAACATATGTTATTAAAAACTTTAATAAAAAGTACTATAATTTACAATAAATAATAACTTAAAATATCTACAAGACAACAAAAAAAAGACTAATTTTTATACTGCTTGTGTCACATAAATTAGGATTGGGATGATTTTAAAATTTTAATTTTGGTTATACATTATAAAATAGCCGAAAAATTGAATGATATAATTTTTAAAAAAATAACCAAATGAATCGTCCTATCGATAACCCTAATGCTACTTCTACTCTGTTTATTTTTACTTAAATTTAGAAAGATATGCTTCATTTCTACCCTCAATCTTATCGCTACATTTATTTGCTATTTAAAATTGAAATTAAAAAGACAAATGACAAATAAGTTTCTATATTAGCTCACTTATGAGCAAAATATATTATAACAATCTTTACTATTTTTATAACAATACATAAACTATACTCCCTCCGTCCCATATTAGATGGGCACTTCCAACTTTACACGGTGATTAAGAAATCATTAATACATTGGAAGACTTCACCATTTTGCCCTTTCTTTATATCAATGCACATTGAAATGAGTTACAAAAAATACACATACAATATAGGAATGGTCATATTAATTGTAGGGGTAAAATGGAAAAGAATTAATTAATTCTATCCTAATTTAATAAGAGCTCAAATAATATG
>NW_006239079.1:940863-960946 GCF_000226075.1 Solanum tuberosum | reverse complement strand
TTATGTTGGGCCCGGGCTTTCTTTTCTTATATATATATATATATATATATATGAATCTTAATTTATAAATACAAACTACTCATTTTAGTTTGACCTTAAGATACTATCTTTATCAAACCATCCTTAATCATATAGTTTAGATTATTTTTTTAAATAAATAAATTTCTTATACTACAATCAATCAATATAAAGTAAACTAGTCAATAATTTTCTGCAGGAGATTTGATGAAATGAATATTGTATATAATTAGCTGATGTAGTTAGTTTGTTAATAAGTTTGTTAGTGAGTTAGTTACCAAGTAATTAATTTTCTGTTAGTTGTTAGCTGTGTATAAATAGAACTTTGGGGATAATGAAAAAGTAAGTTGGTTAATTCATTTTTTCCTCTGTATCTCTTTCATTCTCGATTCTTCCCTCAACTGCTCTCACATGGCTAGTAAGCTCACATTCAATATGGTATCAGAGTTGTAGGTTCCGATGAAATTCTAGCTGTTCTAGAGAGTTTTTTCTTCCGCACAATTCGAGAATTGGAAGATCAGTTGGTCACCGACGATAATTTACTCACCGGAAAACACAAATTCACCAGAAAATCATAAATTCATCACTCCGATTCGATTCGATAATGGCGAACGGAGCTGGAGCTAGAGTCGATTCCTCAGAAACTTCAAATCAGGAGAGGAATACCTCAATTCCAGAACAGATCGAGAGATTCACAGATATTCACCCCAGAAATCCTTTGTATCTGCATCCATCAGATACACCAGGTAGCATTTTAATTCCTCAACAGCTTACTGGTATTGAGAATTATACTGGATGGAGTAATTCCATGAGAGTAGCACTGTTAGCGAAGAATAAAATAGGTTTCATTGATGGAAATTGTCGAAAGGAACACTACAAAGGAGATCTAGAACATGAGTGGGAGAGGTGTAATGCCTATTCACCAGAAAATCATAAATTCATCACCGATTTGATTCGATAATGGCGAACGGAGTTGGAGCTCGAGTCGATTCCTCAGAAATTTCGAATCAGGAGAGGAATACCTCAATTCCAGAACAGATCAAGAGATTCACAGATATTCACCCCAGAAATCCTTTGTATCTGCATCCATCAGATACACCAGGTAGCATTTTAATTCCTCAACAGCTTACTGGTATTGAGAATTATACTGGATGGAGTAATTCCATGAGAGTAGCACTGTTAGTGAAGAATAAAATAGGTTTCATTGATGGAAATTGTCGAAAAGAAACTACAAAGGAGATCTAGAACATGAGTGGGAGAGGTGTAATGCCTTTGTGTTATCCTGTATCACCAATTCAGTTTTGAAAGAATTGGCCAATGGCCTGATGGTTTCATACAATGCACATAGTGTTTGGAAGGATCTGAAAGAGAGGTTCGACAAACGCAATCTAACTAGGATCTATCAGATTCACCGAGAAATTAGCACTATGAGTCAAGGAACATTCACTGTTTCCGAGTATTATTCTAAGTTGAGAAACCTCTGGGATGAATACGTGTCCCTAGTACCATTACCATCATGTGAGTGTGATAAATATAGAGTTTATGCAGAACACATGAAGAATAAAATAGGTTTCATTGATGGAAATTGTCGAAAAGAAACTACAAAGGAGATCTAGAACATGAGTGGGAGAGGTGTAATGCCTTTGTGTTATCCTGTATCACCAATTCAGTTTTGAAAGAATTGGCCAATGGCCTGATGGTTTCATACAATGCACATAGTGTTTGGAAGGATCTGAAAGAGAGGTTCGACAAACGCAATCTAACTAGGATCTATCAGATTCACCGAGAAATTAGCACCATGAGTCAAGGAACATTCACTGTTTCCGAGTATTATTCTAAGTTGAGAAACCTCTGGGATGAATACGTGTCCCTAGTACCATTACCATCATGTGAGTGTGATAAATATAGAGTTTATGCAGAACACATGGAGAGGCAAAAGCTTATGCAGTTTCTGATGGGGTTAAATGATAACTTTGCTCAATCGAGAAGTCAGATACTTCTCATAATTCCTAGTCCTAGCCTCAATCAAGCATATAACATGATTGTATCACCAATTCAGTTTTGAAAGAATTGGCCAATGGCCTGATGGTTTCATACAATGCACATAGTGTTTGGAAGGATCTGAAAGAGAGGTTCGACAAACGCAATCTAACTAGGATCTATCAGATTCACCGAGAAATTAGCACTATGAGTCAAGGAACATTCACTGTTTCCGAGTATTATTCTAAGTTGAGAAACCTCTGGGATGAATACGTGTCCCTAGTACCATTACCATCATGTGAGTGTGATAAATATAGAGTTTATGCAGAACACATGGAGAGGCAAAAGCTTATGCAGTTTCTGATGGGGTTAAGTGATAGCTTTGCTCAATCGAGAAGTCAGATACTTCTCATAATTCCTAGTCCTAGCCTCAATCAAGCATATAACATGATTATGCAGGATGAAAGTCAGAGAATGCAGTCTAGTTTGATATCCAATTGTGTGTTGCCCCTACAGAAGTTAGAGATTCATGATCCTACTGCACTTAACTCAGTTCACAACAATAAATCTAACCAGAGCTCAGGGTTATACTGTGATCATTGCCACCTGAGAAATCACACAAGAGCTAATTGTTATAGGTTAATTGGGTACTCTCAACACTACAAGTTCACTAAGAAGAAAGGGGTAGATGCGTGTCCCTAGTACCATTACCAGAATGTGAGTGTGATAAATATAGAGTTTATGCAGAACACATGGAGAGGCAAAAGCTTATGCAGTTTCTGATGGGGTTAAGTGATAGCTTTGCTCAATCGAGAAGTCAGATACTTCTCATAATTCCTAGTCCTAGCCTCAATCAAGCATATAACATGATTATGCAGGATGAAAGTCAGAGAATGCAGTCTAGTTTAATATCCAATTATGTGTTGCCCCTACAGAAGTTAGAGATTCATGATCCTACTGCACTTAACTCAGTTCACAACAATAAATCTAACCAGAGCTCAGGGTTATACTGTGATCATTGCCACCTGAGAAATCACACAAGAGCTAATTGTTATAGGTTAATTGGGTACTCTCAACACTACAAGTTCACTAAGAAGAAAGGGGTAGATGGCAAAAGGTTCAGGGATCAAAGCTCTGGCAATAACAGACCACAGAATTCTGGAGGAAATAGAAGGCCTCATGTGAATAATGTGGCTTGTATTGAGAACTAGGTCACCACTAGGGATCCTACTCCTGATAATAGTCCTTTTTGTCAAACTGTGCCAACATTTACTCCTGATCAATATAATCATCTGCTGAAACTGATTGACAAAGATTCTGCACCTCAGGAAATTTTATCCAACATGGCAGGTATTACCCGTAATGCTCCTTCGACATTCAATACATCCCATACTTGTTTTGCTACAGGTAATGATGCAGTTTCCTGGATTATGGACTCTGGGGCTACACATCACATGGTTGCTAACAAGGATACACTACTCAACCCCACTCCTGCACATTCTGTTTCTAGCAGTGTGCATTTACCTAATGGACATACAACTAAAGTTACTCACACTGGATCTGTCCAATTTTGTGAAAATCATGATATCCACAATGTCCTTTACATTCCTCAATTCTCATATAACCTTTTATCTATTTCCAAACTAACTAAAGAACTGAACTGGTGTGTGTCTTTTTATCCCCATTTTTGCCTTTTTAAGGACCTTTGCACTGGAAAGGTGAGGGGGGATTGGTAAGGAGAAATGAGGTCTTTACATGCTCCCATCATCTACCAAGCAACCATCACGTTCCACTGCACTTCATTCCAGTTCCTCATTCAATTCAAATTCCTTATCCTCTCTTGATCCCTCTGTTTGGCATCTGAGACTTGGACATGCTCCTGTTGCTGTCCTCCAAAAGATTGCCTCTCTGAAGGCTATTTTCCAACATCAAGTTTTTCCTTCTTGTCATGTTTGCCCCCTTGCAAGGCAAACTAGATTACCTTTTAATTCTAGTACTAAGAAAACTGTAGCCTCTTTTGAACTTCTTCATATGGATGTTTGGGGCCCTTATAAGCAATGTACTTACAATAGTCATAGATACATTCTTACCATTGTTGATGACTATACACGAATGACTTGGATATTTTTGTTGAGATATGAAAGTGAGGTTGTGACTTTCATTTCAGCTTTCATTACTCTTATCAAAACTCAATTTTCAGCAACTGTTAAAACTGTTAGATCAGATAATGGCCTGGAGTTCTTCAACAACCAATGTCACACCCTTTTTTCTTCCTTAGGCATTATCCATCAAAGTACCTGTGTGCATACCCCCTCAGCAAAATGGCATTGCTGAGAGGAAACACTGACATCTTCTTGAGATGGCAAGGGCTCTCAGGTTTCAAGCTCATATGCCCTTAAAATTTTGGGGGAAATGTGTTCTTACTGCTACTTTCTTAATCAATAGACTTCATTCTTCTGTTTTAGCAGGAAAATCTCCTTATGAAGTCTTTCATAATCAAGTTCCTCACTTGCATTTTCTTAGAGTTTTTGGATGCTTATGTTATGCCACCAAACCAAATGTCACTGACAAATTCTCCTCTAAATCTATCCCTTCAATTTTCATGGGTTATTCCGACACTCAAAAAGGTTACAGACTTTATGACATTGCTTCTAGTTCTTTTTTTGTCAACAAAGATGTTACGTTTCGAGAAACTGTTTTTCCCTTCAAACATCCTAAACACACTTTTCTTGATTCTCTTCCTCCATCTCATCCTTCTTGTTTTCCTACTCCTCTCCTTCCATTTCTTCATCCTACAGATAATTGCTTTCCTATTCCATCCTCTGATCCTCTTCACACCTATCCACCATTGTCTTCCTCATCTCCTGCCCTTGAAACCGTTGCACCACCTATTTTGCCCCTTCCTTCTCTTGTCCCTCAACGAAGATCATCCAGATCCATCAAACCTCCCATTTGGCACACTGACTATATCACCTCTTCCAAGACCCCACATCATATCTCTACTTCCCTGTCATACTCTAATCTCACTCCTTCTTACAAGTTCTACCTTTCCACATTATCCTCTTCCATGACCGAACCTTCTTCTTTTGCACAAGCTGTAAAGGACAGTGGTTGGATCCTTGCTATGGACCAAGAGACACAGGCCCTCAGTGACAACAACACTTGGGAAATTGTTGATTTACCTTTGGGCAAAGTACCTATAGGTTGTAAATGGGTATATAAAATCAAGTACAAAGATGATGGTAGTGTTAAGAGGTATAAAGCCAGACTGGTTGCAAAAGGTTTCACTCAATAGGAAGGCTTGGATTATCATGACACCTTTTCTCCTGTTGTTAAAATGGTCACTGTCAGATGTGTTGTGGCTCTAGCTGCTCAGTCAGGTTAGTCCCTTTTCCAGATGGATGTCTATAATGCTTTCCTCCAAGGAGATCTGGTTGAAGAAGTGTACATGACCCTGCCTCCCGGCTTTGGCAGCCAGGGGGAGAACAAAGTTTGTAGGATGCTCAAATCCTTATATGGTTTAAAACAGGCCAGTAGGCAGTGGAATTTGAAACTAACCAATGCTCTCACACACTCAGGGTTCACACAAAGCAAACTGGACTACTCACTGTTTACTAAAACAAATGCTACTAGTAGCATTGCAATCATTTTGGTATATGTGGATGATCTCTTGATCACTAGAAATAGTGAGAAATTAATTCAAGAAGCAAAAGACATCTTGCATCATAACTTCAAAATGAAGGATCTCGGAGAGTTAAGGTATTTCCTTGGCATTGAATTTGCAATGTCAAAGGGTGGAATCTTAATGAATCAAAGGAGGTATGCTTTAAAGTTAGTGTCAGAGTGTGGTTTAGCTGGAGCAAAACCAACTACAACTCCTCTTGAGTAAAATCAGAAACTGACAAGCCTAGAGTATGCCACTTAA
Organism: Solanum tuberosum; assembly: GCF_000226075.1. NCBI lineage: Eukaryota > Viridiplantae > Streptophyta > Magnoliopsida > Solanales > Solanaceae > Solanum > Solanum tuberosum. Next base: position 955,023 of record NW_006239079.1, on the reverse strand, counting down.
TTTAATATCACTGGTGATGCTGAGTTAGAGGATAGAAGAGTGTATCAAAGATTGATTGAGAGACTCCTATACTTAGCCATGACAAGGCCAGATATCTCATTTGCTGTGCAACATTTGAGCCAGTATATGCATGCCCCAAAGAAGTCTCATTTTGATGCAGCAATACATGTAGTAAGTTACATTAAGGGGCAACCTGGTTTGGGGATTTTTATGAGCAGTACAAGGTCAAGTAGAATCAATGCCTTTTGTGATGCAGACTGGGCATCGTGTGTACTGTCCAGAAAATCTGTCACAGGTTTTGGTATTAAAATTGGTGAATCTTTGGTATCATGGAAGTCCAAGAAACAGAACACAGTCTCAAAGAGTTCAGCAGAAGTTGAGTACAGAAGTATGGCAACAACAGTGGCAGAATTAGTATGGTTGCAGGGGTTATTAAAGGAACTTGGTGCTCAGATTGACCTGCCTATAGAGCTCCATTGTGACAATAAAGCAGCTATGCAAATTGCTTCGAATTCCATGTATCATGAACGAACAAAACACATAGAAATAGTCTGCCATTTCATCAGAGAAAGACTACAGGAGGGGCTTATCAAAACTACTTACATAGTAAGCAGAGAACAAATGGCAGACATCTTCACCAAGGCTTTAGGAAAGCAGTTACACAGTGATATGTTGTTCAAGTTGGGAATGTTGGACATATTCCATCACCCAACTTGAGGGGGAGTGATGAAATGAATATTGTATATAATTAGCTGATGTAGTTAGTTTGTTAATAAGTTTGTTAGTGAGTTAGTTACCAAGTAATTAATTTTCTGTTAGTTGTTAGCTGTGTATAAATAGAACTTTGGGGATAATGAGAAAGTAAGTCGGTTAATTCATTTTTTCCTCTGTATCTCTTTCATTCTCGATTCTTCCCTCAACTGCTCTCACATGGCTAGTAAGCTCACATTCAATAAGATTATAGCATGAGAAAGCGCTATTGAAAGTCGTTATTGATGTTTTGCTTCAAACTCAAACTCAAACTCTAGCCTAGCAACACTTTTGTAGGCCGTTATTGTTGACAATGAATTTTAGGACGATATAATGCTTGATATAGCGAGTAACCTACTATGTGCTCTTTCCATGTGTGCTAACATGCAATCACTAACAAGGCAATCTCCTAGCAGACCTAACCCTTAATAGGACACACCCTAAACAATAACACTTGACATGAGTTTTAAGAGTGATGCTTATAATTCTTGATCCCTTTTAGACTTTGAAGATTGGTGAGTGTTCATGTTCTGAGGACCGAGACTCTTTTATTGCTTTCATGCCTTTTTATTTCGGTTTTTGTATGTGATGTATGAGTTACGTCTCAATCACTCATTTTGATGTAATATATGGCTTTGAGACGACTTCCGCTACTTTTATCAAACTCTTTATGAATCAAAAATGTCTTTTGAACTCTTTCTTTAAGATTCTATTATCTTGTAAGTGCATGATAAGTGGCTTGTATAGGGTCTCCCAGGATCCTATACGCCATGTTACGACTTACGACTATGGTGTACTTTGCGTCATGATCTTTCTAGGATATTTTCTTATGTGCTAACAACCAACTCCAATTAGGCAACCCGTAGCTAGTTTTAAAGAAAAAATCATATTGCTTTTCTGAAATTGTTACTTTGTGCCTGAATTTTGAAGTTTGTTTCAAATCCTGCAATCATCCTTTGTTGGATTGATGTGTTTCTCTTAGTTATTCAAAGCATGTTTTAAAGGAAAATTAGTGTAACCTTGTCTTTGCCATAAGTAAATTATGTTGTCATATTCGTCGATTTACTATGTTATTAAGGATAGAAATAAAGATATGTAAAGAGTAATTTATACATGTAAATAGCCAATATCTGTTATTAATGATAGCAATAAAGACATGTAAAAAACCTTGATTTCTAATTCAGGTTGAAAACATGATAACAAGTTGCAATTGAAAGCTCGATTTTCATGATCAATCCATGGAAGAAACTGAAGTAGTCTTGTTGTGGTTCATTTTGGAACGGAAGAAATTCTTCCACTCCACGAATCAACTTTGAATTTCGGACAATTTTCTTGGCGGCCATTGTAGAAAGTTTCTTCTTTGCAATTTTGCTACAAAGAAGATATAATTATTAGAGAATTTTACTAATTAGTTTCTATTAATTAGTGTAAAATATAGTTAACAAAAGAAAAGTTAATTATAAAAAAATTATAATTTCTGACATGGCGATGCCGCTGATGTATCGTTGATGCGGTGGCGAGTATAAAACTCCACATACTGTGAGAGTGATGTTACACGTGGTATTAAATTCACTTTTAAGTATTAAAAGAGTGTAATAATTTTTTTTAATCTAACTTAATTTTGTTGGACAAAATTACCCAATATTAAAAGTAGCAATCATATATATATATAAAAGAAAATCCTAGGCCCGCCTATGTGGCACCACCACACACCAGAATTTCCTTTTAATTTATTTTATTTCCAAAACTAGCCTTCCCCTTTCATGAAAAATTGTGACTTTTATGAATAGTTGCGACTTTTATGAAAAGTTGTTACTTTTATGAAAAGTTGCGACTTTTATGAAAAGTTGTGACTTTTATAAAATATTGTGACCTTTCCGAAGGATTGTAACTTTTCCAAAGAGTTGTGACTTTCCAAAGGATTGTAACTTTTCCAAAGAGTTGTGACCTTTCCAAAGGATTGTAACTTTTCCAAAGAGTTGTGACCTTTCCAAAGGATTGTAACTTTTCCAAAGAGTTGTGACCTTTCCAAAGGATTGTAACTTTTCCAAAGAGTTGTGACCTTCCAAAGGATTGTAACTTTTCCAAAGAGTTGTGACCTTTCCAAAGGATTGTAACTTTTCCAAAGAGTTGTGACCTTTCCGATAAGACACAATAAGCATTTGTTCACACTACCCTTTGTTGTCTATAAATAGAGGAATTTCCTCTCATTTTAAAACAATGAAAATTTTGAACTTCTTATTCTTCTTCTTTTGGACAGTTAAATTTTTTGTGTATTTTGCTCCTGTTGAATGGCTCACTGACACCATTGTTTTTGTATCAATACTCTGTTGAATATCGTTCTATCCTGAGCGATTTTATTCCTTTAAACCTCGGGTACTAGAGGGGAATAATTTTCTTAAGGGGACACTGTGCATTCAGTGGGCTCGATTTTTTCCATTCTGTTTCATTCTATTGTTACAAATCCTGATATGTTTTTTACAGTCATTAATTTATGCTTATATTATTAATTATTATTTTTGAGTACATGCTTTAAAGTTTGTTGTTTATGTTATGCAAAGTTATTGTTATAAGTATTTGTTAGTACAGATTAAATAACAAACATTAATTAAATATTCAAGCAAGTTTTCTCTACTAAAATAGTTGAGGTACAATAAAAGAAGCCCTTACAAATCTCTAATTTCTTCATCAACAACGTCATTCCTTCAAATACAAGGATGAGATTTTGTGTTCTTTAGAAAATCCTTTGACAGTTAATAACTTTGCATGCCCATGTTTTTTGGTTGTTATGTTGTTGTTATCTATTTTTACTAAATTTTATCTGTGGATATTCTGGGTACTCTAAGGATTGAAAGTTGATTGAAGTGTTCGTCAATTTTTTGAGGTATGTTATTTTCAAACATTGAAACTTTTCTGGTTAGAATGATTTGTTATCATCATTGGATATCTCATAGTTTACTCCCTTTAATGTATGTTTTTTCTCGCTATTCTGTTCTCTCCTTAAAATTGTATTAGATTATTTTTCGTTTGGTATGTATATGATCTCATTTGGACAAAACTTTCATTCTTTTAATGTTTTTCTTTTTTTCCTTCTCATTCGGCTCTTCTAAATATTTTTTGTGTGAGTTATGACTATTTTCGACAAGATTAATTTGAAGAATATGAAACAAAACCTACTCTAAATAAAAGTAATATCTTAAGCTACAAAGGATATGTGTATTAACATATATTTGTTATCCTTCATGTCACAAATCATTGTTGAGCGTTTAAGTTATCTAGGTTAGACTCAATTTTTATTTTTTAATGTTCGAGAATATTTCTTTAACATGTGTCTAGAATCCAAAATTTTGATCTACTTGTATTTTCATAATGCAACAATTATACATACATATTTCTGAAAAAGTCATAAACTTGCATTGATGAAGCATCTAGAAGGGCCTTCAGAGCTGCAGTTTAATGAAGAATGAATCTCTAAAAGGATCAACAATATTATTTTGCCGTTGTTTCAAATTTGTTTTTCTCCTTCTATAAATTTTGTTAGAGTAACAAAGTAACAATAACGAAAAGTGGTGAAGGTTTGACCTCAGACAAGTAAATTGTTTCTAAAAAAATTATTAATGTTGCTGTGGTGTACATTTTTTAACGGTCTTAACTTATTTGTTACTAATAATGATTATCGAGAACTTTCACATAATTTTTTTTCACAAGTAACCATAAAATTATCAGATTGTATATTTTTCATGTAGAAAAAAATAGAAAAAATGATGTTTAATCGCTACATAAAAACATCACTCAATTTTAACAAGACAATTATATCATCAAACATATATTATGATAAATTATGTAAAAGATAAAAATCATTAGATATCAAGATATTTTTAATCATTCATTATATATTTACAATTCTTGAGATATGTGATAATGTCAAATCATTTAATTTCTGTTAAAATGTTCTTAAAACCTACTAAATTTTTTTTTCTCCTTATAACAGTCGATTATTGGAAATGTTGTTCAAAAACTTAGAAATATTAATTATCCTCGTGCGAAACACGAGTAAATTACCTAGTAGTTGATAAAACTGTTGAAATGCGCACATACTAGTTTGAACATACAAACCAAAAGAAGTTGAGAGGGAATATTATAGTAAGCTTTTAATTCCAAATAACCAGGTGCGGTACTTTGGAGATACCTTATCGTTTCTTAGTGCTTCTTAAAGGGAGAAAAAGTCACCAATATTAGGTAGATGAGCAAGACAACTTGTGTAATTCAATGGAGTATTATACGCTGCCAGCATCCTTTCTTATCTTCATTGCCTTCTTCTTACTCATTCTCAAACAACTCATACCAAAATCTCCAAACCTTCCACCAGGTCCAAGACCATGGCCTCTGCTAGGAAATATTCTCCAGATTGGGAAAAGCCCTCATATTTCCCTGGCACAATTTGCCAAAATTTATGGCCCATTGATTTCTGTCAAGTTGGGAACTCAGCTGGTTGTGGTAGCTTCATCTCCTGATTCTGCAGCTGAAATCCTCAAGACTCAAGATCGTCTGCTATCAGTCCGATCTGTGCCTAAAGTTGCTACATATGAACTCTCTGTTATTGATCAACACTCAATTGTCTTTTCCAGTGATTTGAGCAATCACTGGAAGTTCTTGCGGGCATTTTGTCGAACACATCTGTTCTCACCCAAAGCGGTAGAGTCACAGGCTGCTCTGAGGGAGAAAAAAGTGTCGGAAATGATACATTTTCTTAGGTCTAGGAAAGGGGAAACCGTGAAGATTTCTGAAATTATGTTTGCAACCATTTTAAACACGTTAGGGAACCTTTTCTTTTCAAAAGATTTATGTGATTTGGATTATGAAACGAACACCAGCGGGATCAAACATGTTATTAGAAAATTTGTTGAATTGGGAGCTATGCCAAATATATCAGAATTTTATCCTCTATTTGATGCTCTGGATTTGCAGGGATTGAGAAAGCAGACTGAAATATATCAGAATCAATTGTTCAACATCTGGAGTGATATTGTCAAGGAAAAAAGGCAGGCAATTAGTCGTAGTAGCTCGGATTTTTTGGATGTCATGATTGATAGTGGATTCTCGGATTTACAGGTCGATATCTTATTGATGGTAATTTCTCAATCCCCTTTGGATTAATTTCATAGAACTAATATACTCGGCTTGAGCCCTATTGCAAATAGGAGAATTTGATGGAGTGGATATCAATTTTTTATCAAAAAATGATTGAGAACAATCATGTGCTTCAATTTCAGGAATTAATTTCTGCGGGTTCTGACACCACTACCTCAACAATTGAATGGGCAATGGCAGAACTGCTAAGGAACAAGGGCGCTATGCACAAACTTCAAGCTGAGCTTACAAGTAAGATCGGAGAAAATGATATACTCACAGAATCAAACATCACTGAACTTCCATATTTGGCTGCTTGTGTCAAGGAGACATTGAGAATCCATCCGCCTACTCCCTTCTTGATTCCTCGCCGTGCTCCTGAGACGTGTAAGATTATGGATTACACCATCCCAAAGAACTCGAGGTTGTTTGTGAACGTTTGGGCTATAGGGCGCAACTCTAACACATGGGAAGATGCATTATCTTTCAGACCTGAGCGGTTTCTTGACTCCAATGTGGACTTCAGGGGTCAAGATTTTGAGTTCATACCATTTGGTGCAGGGAGAAGAATATGCCCCGGCTTACCCTTTGCTAGACAAGAAGTTCACTTGATTTTAGCTAGTTTGATTCATCACTTTGAGTGGTCACTTCCTAATGGTGAGGATCCAATGCAGATAGATATGAAAGAAAAGTTTGGTGTTACACTACAGAAAGAAAAGTCTCTACTAGTTGTCCCTATGTAATACTAGATGGGTCAATGCCCGTGATGGAATGTTTTCCACTCCAAGAAAGTGTAGTGGTCTTCCTCTCCGCTCTAGATACTGATGGTGGAAGCCTGAATACAGCTGCAAACATGAACGTCAAGGGAACTGTCAATATAGGGAAGAATTGATCATCTTGCATTACATAGGAGGAGATTATCTTCAAGTAACTTGTAGTAACCCGCATGGTTGCATATTATAATCAGTCCTTTACTATGTACTTAGAAGGAAAATAATCTTCTAACATCTGTTAATAAATCTTTTATTTGGAGATGGACTATGTTTTAGCCAAATTGATGTACTATTTTTCAGGAAATAGAGATACTTAAGTGGTTTCTCATTAATTCTAACCTTTCTTCCAAGGCAACCGCAATTCGTCTAACTGTTGTATCAAGAAAAAATGGATTTCTTACCTCATAGACCAGCCATGTGCAACCTGCTAGTGGATGGTCATGAGGACTATGCTACTACTTTTAGCAATGTCTTGAACTTTTCCAACAACCCTAAAAGCACTTGAGAATCAATATCAAATGTAGGTTCATCAAGAAACAACAGAGATAATGTTATATCTATAACAGGTTATCTTAAATACTTCGACTGATAGTAGCCCCCAAGGCCTAGCTCAAGTGGCAGAAGGTGGAGGATTTGTGGCTTAGGTCGCAGGTTCAAGCCCCACACCATGCAAAGCGAAGCCCGGTATTTAAGTGGAGAAGGGTAGAGGGGCGGGCCCATTATCCACCGAGTTTAGAAGGCTGTGATTGGTCCAAAGGGCGGGTCACAGACGGATTTCTCGGTTATAAAAAAAAAATAAAAAAAAATACTTCGACTGATAGTAGAACTTTTTCAGATGTGTGGATGAAAAATGAAGAAATCAGTGAGATTTGGTTTCATCACATATTTTGACCAACAAATAGACAAACTTTTGCCGTCACTGGTGCAAAATATAAATTTGAACTAACCTTGCCTCTCAGCGCAGCATATAGAAGGGCTCCAAAGCCACCTTCTTCAGTCTTATTCAAAATGCTGAAGTCATACGAAAAATCCAGACTTGTCCACATGTATGCCCAAAAGACGTTGTTGAAGCATCATCATCAAAGTCAGTGACTTAGACCTTACTGAGAAGACAGGATGGTAATAAACTTATAGACAGAGCAATCACTCCCCAATATTGATTTGTTAATTACAGAATAAAGACAAATTAAACAACCTTCGGAAGACAATCAATAAGTAAAGAGACATGTAGCGTTTAGATGACCAATACAAGTACAACAATCCCTTTAATAGTGATTTTATTACTGCCAATATGTATGCAATTTGTTAGTTCATCTGAGAAACCATTGGACACAAATGAGAGGAAGCAAGACACCAACCATGAAGTTAAAGTTTAATAGTGAATGAGAGTAAGTGGCTATTCTAAAGAGCATGGTTGAAAGAATCTTCGGAAGAATTTTTTTGTGAAAAAAAGCACTTCAACTAGCAGCTTCACTCAGAGGGTAATTTGAACTTGATAAAATAAGTATCCATGGATAAAATAGGATTTACAAATAGAAGATCCATGACACCAACGACATTTTATAATGCCTATCGATATATTGTAATTCTTTCACTTGTTGTCCATCAACTACACCTTTCAGCCTGATCTTAGTCCCTGACTCACTCTCAATGGACGAACCTTGCAGAGGAACACTTAGTTTTTCGGGGCGTTGGATTTTCCCCAATAATGTTTGTGTTGCCAAGATAACATTTTACTAAATCGTATGGATATGTAAAATATAGGATATCCAATCCTAGCAGGAAAGGGAAGGAAACAAATACCCAATTTAAAGTGAGTGAATATAATTTCATACTCCATCTCATAGATACATATAGAGTGGAAATTTGTATTCGATAAAAATATTAGGTGACTTTTGAAAGTAGTGAATACTTGATAAAACTGTTGAAATGTGCACATGCTAGTCCAGACAGGCTGACATTGTCATTAAGAAAAATAATAGGCAAACTAAGAGAAGTTAAGAGGGAATATTATAAGCTTTCAATTCTGCGTAAATTCAATGTCAACTTGATGGAAAAAATCAGGTGGTTCTTTAGGGAGAAAAAGTCATCTATATTTGGTCGGTGAAATTGCAACTTGGAATAGTTTGTATTATCATAGTGAGTAATATTCACTTTTTTGTGCTTTATATATCAATTGACCAATTATAAAATTATCTGCTCAGTATGTGGTATGCCATTGTTGTCAATTGAGTTTCCGCTGCCAGCATCTTTCCTCATATTGATTCCAATTCTTCTTACTCATCTACAAACAACTCACACAAAAATCTCTAAACCTTCCACCAGGACCTCCATCATGGCCATTGCTAGGAAATATTCTCCAGATTGGAAAAAATCCTCATATTTCCCTGGCACAATTTGCCAAAATTCATGGGCCCTTAATTTCTGTCAGGCTGGGGACTCAACTGGTTGTGGTAGCTTCATCCCCTGATTCCGCAGCTGAAATCCTCAAAACTCAAGATTGTCTTCTCTCAGCCCGGTCTGTGCCCAGCGTTGCTCCATATAAACTCTCTCTTATTGATCAACACTCAATTGTTTGGTCCAGTGATTTGAGCAATCACTGGAAGTTCTTATGCGCATTTTGTCGGACACATTTGTTCTCACCTAAAGCGGTAGAGTCACAGGCTGCTCTCAGAAAGAAAAAAAGTGTCTGAAATGATATATTTTCTTAGCTCCAAGAAAGGGGAAACTGTGAAAATTTCTGAAACTGTTTGGTACCATTTTAAAACGTTAGGGAACCTTTTTTTTCAAAAGATTTATGTGATTTGGATTATGAAACGAAAACCAGTGGGATCAAACTTGTTATTAGAAAATTGCTAGAGTTGGGAGCTATGCCAAATATATCAGATTTCTATCCTCTCTGGATATTCAGGAATTGAGAAAGCAGACTGAAATATATCAAAAATGATTGAGACTGATATGGTACAATCTTATTCTTCAATTTCAGGAATTAATTATTGCAGGTTCTGACACCACTTCCTCAACAATTGAATGGACAATGACAGAATTGCTAAGGAACAAAAGCGCTATGCACAAACTTCAAGCTGAGCTTACAAGCAAGACCGGAGAAACTGATATAATCACAGAATCAAACATCAGTGAACTTCCATATTTGGCTGCTTGTGTCAAGGAAACATTGAGAATCCATCTGCCTACTCCCTTCTTGATTCTTCGTCGTGCTCCTGAGACGTGTAAGATTATGGATTACTCCATCCCAAAGAACTCGAGGTTATTTGTGAATGTTTGGGCAATAGGGCGCGACTCTAAAACATGGGAAGATGCATTATGTTTCCGGGCTGAGTGGTTTCTTGACTCGAATGTAGACTTGAGGGGTCAATATTTTGAGTTCATACCATTTGGTGCAGGGAGGAGAATATGCCCTGACTTACCCTTTGCTAGACAAGAAGTTCACTTGATTTTAGCTAGTTTGATCCATCACTTTAAGTGGTCACTACCCAATGATGAGGATCCAAAGCAGTTAGATATGAAAGAAAAGTTTGGTGTTACTCTACAGAAAGAAAAGTCTCTACTGGTTGTTCCTATATAATATGTGTATCTTTTTTTCCCTCCCCATATACCATATGTACCTTCACTTACAGATTGTTATAGCAATGGTTTGATAGATTGCATTATTTTCTATTGTTACATAATGTCACATATATAATTTGAATGATAAACATACGAGAAAAGTAGAGTATAAAATAGAGCTATTATAAAAAGGTAGGGTAAAAGATAAAATATGATTATTGAATTAATAATAAGTAAAGATAAAATAAGAAGAAAATATTAAGGTAACTATGTGATTACATCAAATCGGTTGATATGCAAAATGAAACTTTTTGTTATTATCTAACAATGCATTTAATGATACGATACAAAAAATTTAAATAGCAATCAAAACAAGCATTATATTTAAACTAATAGTACAATACAATACAACGGGTACCAATCATCCAAACAAGGTATTTTTTTAAATGGAGGGAGTGCAATTAGTTGCACATTATTTAATTAATAATACAAAATAGCTAAAGGGTCAATTTCAAATATATACAATATAGTAATTAGTTTACAATAGATATAGTCATGCTTTATTTACCTAAAAAAATTGTTAAAAGTCAAAAAAAAAAAAAGTAATAACACAAACTATACAATATAGTTTGCAAAGTAAAAAAAAAAAATACACATTGACTACACAGCATGGCTTACCTATCAAACTATTCATGAAGTATACACTAACTATACATAAAGTTACACTGACTATTCAATCTCGATCAACTCAAAATCACCTCTAAATAGTTTCAAATTTTAGATATGAAATTTTCTCAATGTTTTAAGTTTTTTGATATAAAAATTCATTCGAAATAATTCATGTTTACGATAGGCTGAATTTTTTTAATTTTTTTAAAAGAATAAGAATAATGAAGAAGAAGAAGAACAGCAGAAAAAGAATAAGAATAGAAAAGACCAATAGAAGAAGAATGAAGAATAGTAGAAGAAGAAGAACGTTTTTCAAACATATTTGGCTGAAAGGAGTCCCTTATAAAGTGTCATTCTTTATATGGAGTTTGTGGAAGCAAAGGATCCCTATTGGAGAAGTGCTGGTGAAGAACAGAATGCCTGATAATGTGATATGTGTTTGTTGTAGACGGGGGGTCTCAGAGTCTATAGAACATTTATTCATACATTGTAACTTTTCTAGTAGACTATGGGCTATTATTGCAGCTGCAACAGGGATTGATGGTCCTTTCATTCAATTGAAAGACACATTACTGAAGTGTTGGAAGGCAGAGATGACACCCAAGCTTAAATACATATACAAGACAGTACTTCTGTTCATTTTGTGGCAAATTTGGAAAAGAAGAAACATTATCAAACATGGTGGGAAGATGACACAATCTACTATGACTTTGGAGATTGGGAGAAACTTACACCTATGGCAAGATGTTTATATCCTTGGTTGAAGGACATAACAACTTCTTGGCTTATGCTAGTGAAGTTCATGGAAGATTACACTCTTATTCTAGTTTATAAGGTGGTGAAATGGATTAAGCCTACAATTGGTTTTAAATGTAATTCTGATGGTGCTTTTAAAGGAAATCCAGGGCCTAGTTTTGGAGCCTTTTGCATTAGGGATGTGGAAGGTAACTTTGTATATGTTGAAGTAAAGAGGCTGGAGGAAAATAACAATTTAAAGGCAGAGATCAGTGCTATCAAAATGGGACTGGAATTTTGCATTGCAAAAGAATTACTTCATGTTACTCTTGAAACAGATTCCCTTACTATGAAGAAGATGATAGAGGGGGAATGAGAGGTCGCATGAAGTGTATCAGAAAAATAAGGTACTTAATGAAGGAAAGAGAGATTGTGGTTGATCACATTTTCAGAGAAGGCAACAAGGTTGCGGATTTTTTAGCTAACTATGTTTTCTATTTTGCAGGTACACAAAGTGTTACATTCTCAACTTTTCGGGAACTACCAAATGAGGTGAAAGTTCTAGTAAGCATGGATAAAGCAGGGGCAGCAAACTTGAGATTCAGAAAAATACAAAACAGAAATTATGGTTACTGTGATAAGAATTCTAATGCACAATAAGGAAACACCAACAGTAGCTTAAGGAAAAGCACAGAGACAAGAAAACATAATGGGGCGCACAAATCATACAAATATGAATCTTCAGTGCTGCAATGATTTACAAGAACGATCTTTTAGCAAAATGGATAGGATTTACCTGGCCTATGCAGTGGTATTAGTTAGTTTCTGGCTCAATCTGCAAGAAAGGGTAAATCTTAGAAATGGAGTTCAAGGATCAGATATCTGCTTAATTGCGAGTTAAGAAGTAGATCGATTCATACCTGCGTTGCTCAAGCTGTGTTGAAGAGTTATTCAATGGGAGTCGTTTCCATGTCATTCGTGAGATTTAGAGTGTACTGAGTGGAAACGATCCAAACTCAGCTAGTTGCAGCCATATATGAATCAATTTCTCTAAAAGGAATACGTTGCTTCTTCGTCCTCCATGGCAGGTGAATCTCAAGCAAGAAGAAGATCAGTTCTAGTTTAGTTTTCCCTTTCCTTTTTTGGTTTTCTTAACTTTCTTTGAGTTGGACAGATTGTGAATTATTCTATTTAAAAAAAGAAAGAAGAAGAAAATTGGCCAAATTTTGTACTCCATAAAAGTGTCGAATGACCATTTGCTATTAAAAAAAGTGAATTATTTTTTGTATAAAAGAATAAATATAATGGACATTTTTGTCTAATTTGCCTTTAGTTAAAACCTACTTTAAGTACTCTTATTTGGTCAAAGTGATCTCGTTACAACTGTTAGCTTCGTTTGATTATAAATTTTTAAATATTTTTGGCAAGTTATTTTTAGTAAAGTTTCACCCAGTGTTTAGCTTATACCGGGGAAAATATTTGATTTTTTAAGAAAATATAACTTATATCCATAAGTTCTAAAAATTATTTTAAAATATTCATAAGTTTGTATTTCATTTTATAATGAAAATGTTCCGTTAAAAGCTGTGATAACGAACATAATTAATATGATTTTGAAAAAGGAGGAAGAAAAAAAAAGGAAAATATCATTAATTTGTATATAGAAAACTACTATTACTACTTGTAAGTTGTAATTGGAAATGACTTCGGAGAGCAAGCTTGGATAAAATTTGTATAAAATATGTATATAATGATATAAATTTTGTACAACAAATTAGGAATGAAATTTAGTCCAAAACTATAAATGATGAGTATTTTTAAAAGGGAAAACTAAGCAAATACCACATAAAATCAAAATAATTACAAATATATACCCCTTTACATTCATACCCCACTAAATAATTACACTATATACCCACCAACTAATTTTACTTAACTGATATTAAATTAGTATCAAATACTATATTGGTATCATTAAGGCTGATAATTTCGCTTAACTGATACTAAATCAGTATCATATATTGTATTGGTATCATTAAGGTTGATAATTTCGCTTAAATGATATTAAATCAATATCATATACTGTATTGGTATCATTAAGGTTTCTTGTTCAGAAATTACTTATCAGTCAATGCTACTATAAGCGTATATATATATACCATAAAATATTTAGAGATAAATGTTAAAAACACATCTAAACTATCCCTTTTTTTTGAGTTTCATAGCTAAACTATTGAGAGTGTGAGTTTCATACCTAAACTATCACTTTTTAGTTTGAGAAACACACCTCAGTGGTGTGTGTAATACACTCTCTCTTTTATTTGAAAAAAAACTTGACACGTGGCATTTCACATGGATAAAATATTCTACCTTGACAAAAATTAAATAATAAACTATTAATATTAGTTAAAAATTAATAATTAAAGTCTTACTATTCATAAAAAAATAATTTTTTTAAAAAATAAAATTTAAATTCCACCACCTCCTCCACGTACCCCCCCCCCCCCCCCACCCCCCCCCCCTTTTTCAAAAAAAA
>NW_006239079.1:923215-939728 GCF_000226075.1 Solanum tuberosum | reverse complement strand
ATTACTAATACCATGAATTTCTAGGTATTAGTAATGCATGCATTAGCATTTTAAAGACACAAATACCCTTCAAAAATACTTTTACATCTTTTTCACCATAATTATGGAGGATATTTTTATAAATAAATATTTGTGTGCAATACATGCTATTTTTAATGCTACCAAACCAAACAATGTATAAGAAATAATTTATGTACAACTAATGCAAGTATAACTAATACAAGCATTATTAATGCAGGTATTTCTTATACACTCTATTGAGCATTATTTTTATACACTCTATCAAACGACTCCTGCATGTATTAGTTATGTTTGCATTAATTATACATAGATTATTTTAATGCATTGTTTGGTTTAATGCATTAAAAATAGTATGTATTGCATTAAAAAGATTATTTACAAAGATACCCTCCACTTTATCGTGGAAAAGATGTAAAAAAGGTTTTGAGGGACAATTGAGTCTTTTGTCATGTTAATGCATGCATTGAAATCAGTGCATTGCTAATACCTAGAAATTCATGGTATTAGTAATGCACACCTTAATACACAATAGAGTGTTTAATTTATGCAAGCATTATTTATAGTAATACACAAAGCTAATGCATGCATGTATTCACGACATACACTCTACGTGTATTAGCCAGAAGCTAAAATACAAAAAAATAGTCTTTTTACTTATTCTTTAATCTATTCATTTTCTTAATATAACATATAAATATCTTCATCACTTCTCTCACATCTCCACCATATAACAAAACTGAATCTCATACATTTAACTAATGTGAGACTTTAATATTGAACAATAATTTATCACCAAATTTATATATAATAATAAAGCTAGAAATAGAAATTATTACTTTATGTTTTATTAATACCCTGTTTGGTATTTTTTTCCAACCTATTTATAACTAATGTAAACATTAGTTATACACTCTATTGTGTATTAAAGTGTGTATTACACTATTACTAATATCATGGATTCTAGGTATTAGTAATGCAATGGTTTAATGCATGCATTAGCATGGTTAAAGACCCAATTTCCCCTTAAAACTTTTTTTTTACATCTTTTCCACCATAATTGTGAAGAGTATCTTTGTAAATAATTTTTTTATGCAATACATGTTATTTTTAATGCACCTAATTAAACAATGCATAAAAATAATCTATCTATAATTGATACAAGCATTACTAATTAGTACAAGCATTATTAATCAAACATTATTAATATACTCTATTTAGCATTATATTTATATACTCTACTAACGACTCCTCATAACTACTTATCCACCCCATAGAAGCTGGTTGCGAAAAAAGAAAGGAAACTACAAAAACATGAAATATTTAATAATTTCTTAAAATAAATGCACTCTAGCTCCGTCCCGTATTGATTTGTTACATGTACAGTGGTGAGACTGAGACTGTTTCATTCTTAATCAGATGTATTGGCTTTGAATCCTAGATATAGAGAAAAATTTGTTGAAAGTGTCACCCCAAATGGACCCTGCAATGAGCAAATCAAATTTAACCAAAACTCTAATGCGAATTCTGAATCAAGTGAAAAAAATAATAATACTGTCAACGATGCTTATTCCTTATGAAATGGGGGCATTATTTTCTTTTTTTAAATGAGCAATCTATTTTAAATGAGAAAAATAATGTTAAACGTGAGTTTGACCTGTTCACTTAACAGTTCTTAGCTTTCTTTTCTTCAAATTATTTATAGGCTTGCCAATTAAGAATTAAGGAGATTAAGCGCTACAAAAATATTGTGTGTTTTTTTTTAATTCGTCTGAACTCTATTGAGCATATTATATACATACAATATTCGCACTAGCCGGAAGTAGCGAATACAAGCAAAATTATCAGCGCTTTTTTAAAAATATTTTTTTAGAAAAGTGCTTTTTCAAAAAAGTAAATACTCTTTCTATCTTTCATTTTACACGCATATTAAAAAATTATAAATAAGAAAATAATTTTATTACTTCATTTCTAAAAAGAAATTTAATTGATGTTTTCTTAATTTAGTAAGTTAAACAACTAGTCCATTTGCCTGTTTTACTTGTCCATTTTTCTTTTTTAAGTTATTCTTAATTATTTGTCCATTTAGACAAATCAAGAAAGGGCAAATTTGTTTTACCTATTATACCCTTAATTAATTACTTTGAAAATGTAGAATTTTTTGAATGTTTTAAGTTTTAATTCATCCACTTCACAATTGATAACGATAAATTGATAAACTACTATGTCAATAATTGTTTTCTTAATAGGCGTGCTAATTTTAAAAATTGACAAGTAATTAGGGATAGAAAGAGTATTTTCTTCAAAAGTAAAATAATCAACTAATTTGAAAAATGAGTGTTTAGTTCGGCGTGATTAAGCCGTGGAAGAAAATCACATGCCGGGATTTTGGAAATATCTTTAAGTTTCTTAAAGTTATTTAGGAAGAAAAGTAAACTATATTTAGATGGATGAGTAAGAGCCTCTTTGGATTGATTTAAAAATAGCTTAAAGTTAAAAATTAAAGGTCAAATTGAAATGACTTTTAAGTCAAAAAATAAAAAGTAGGGAGCGTGGGGTGGGGTGGGCTACTTTTAGTTTTTAACTTATTTTTAAGTTCTTTTTTTCTTCGCCAAACACTTTCAGAAAATCAAATATTGACTTAAAAGTAGATTTGACAAAGTTTTAAACCAAACCACACCCTCTAAGTCAACTTGAATTATTTGTATAATATTCTCTTGTTCAATATATACAATAAACAAAATATTAAAAACGTGACTGGATATTAATTAAATAAAAATTAATCAATATATCCTTTTTGGTTCTTCTAAAATATATAGATAATTATTATTTGGAATTTAAAAATACTTGAAAACTTTATAACTATTATTTTTTAATAAAAAGGGGTAATTCTAATAATAAAAATAATGAATAATATATTTATATCAAAAGTAACAAGTAAAAATAAGAATTAATTTAAGAAAAAGTGACAAATAAAAATCAACTAAGGGAGTATTTAGGAAGAAAAGTCAACTATATTTAGATGGACATGTAAGTCAACTTGAATTATTTGTATACTCCATCTGTCTCATTTATTTCTTGGGATACTTTTTGGATTTAAATAAGTTTATATTTGATCGTAAGTTTTCATAGATCTTGTAATTTTTTTGAATTATCACACTTATAGTAGTTTTTACATAGTTTACAAATATATATATATAAAAAAATTAAAGATTTCATGCGTAAATTTCCAATCAAACTTAAATTGCTTGACTCCCAAAAAATGAAAAGTATCACATAAATTGGAAGTTTGGGACAGAGGGAGTAATATTCTCTAGCTCAACATAAGTAATAAATAAATTATTAAAAACGTGACAAGATATTAATTAAATTGTAATTAATCAATATATTCTTTTTGACTCTTCTAGAAGATATAGATAATTATTATTTGGAATTTAAATACTCGAAAACATTTTTCTTTTTTAATAAAGGCTAATTCTAGTAAAAAAATAATAGTGATGAATAATAATTTTTAATTTTTTTTTAAAATCATTTATTTTGGACTATAAATATTCTTTTTATACCCTAAAACTCTCGTCATTTTGCTCTCTTACACTTTGTTTGGATAATTGTTACACATAGCTTCATAATGTATCGGATTGTATTGTTTTAATGAATACATTATTTGGATAGATTGTATCGTTCTCTATCATCACATAGTGTCACAATTGCATAATTTGAATGATACTGAGTAGAGCTAAATAACATATTTTGGTAACAACGCGGTCACATCAAATCGGTCGTTACATAAAATGAAATCTTTTCGTCGTTATCTAACAATAAATTTAACCGTACAATATAATAGAATTTAAATAACAATTAAAATAAACATCGTATTTAAACTAACAATACAATGACAAAGGTAAGCGTTAATGACTTTACAATACGTATATATGGGTATGGCAATAGGCAATCTTCTCATCATACTTGCATGTTTTTATTTGGTATGTTATGTCAATGGAGTACTATACGCTGCTAGCATCCCTACTTTTCTTGATTCCATTCTTCTTCCTCATCGTTAAACAACTCGTACAAAAATCTCAAAACCTTCCACCAGGTCCTCGACCATGGCCTGTGTTAGGAAATATTCTCCAAATGGGGAAAAACCCTCATATTTCCCTGGCACAATTTGCCAAAATGTATGGCCCATTGATTTCAGTCAAGTTGGGAACTCAACTGGTTGTGGTAGCTTCATCCCCTGCTTCTGCTGCTGAAATCCTCAAGACTCAAGATCGTCTGCTATCGGTCCGATATGTGCCCAAAGTTGCTACATATGAGCTCTCTGTTATTGATCAACACTCAATTGTATTTTCCAGTGATTTGAGCAATCATTGGAAGTTCTTGCGGGCATTTTGTCGAACACATTTGTTCTCACCCAAAGCTGTCGAGTCACAGACTGCTCTGAGGGAGAAAAAAGTGTGGGAAATGATAGATTTTCTTGGGTCTAGGAAAGGGGAAACTGTGAAGATTTCTGAAATTCTGTTTGGTACCATTTTAAACACGTTAGGGAACCTTTTCTTTTCAAAAGATTTATGTCATTTGGATTATGAAAGAAACACCAGTGAGATCAAACGTATTTTTAGATATTTTATAGAATTGGGAGCTATGCCAAATATAGCAGATTTCTATCCTCTATTTGAGGCTCTGGATCTGCAGGGATTGAGAAAGCAGACGGAAATATATCAGAGTCAATTGACCAACATCTGGAGTGAAATTGTAAAGGAAAAAAGGCAGGCAACTAGCCGTCATAGCTCGGATTTTTTGGATGTCATGATGGATAGTGGATTCTCAGATTTACAGATCAATATCTTAGTGACAGTAATATCTCAATTTTTTAGAACCAATATACTCTGATTTCAAATAGATGTGAAATTTTTAGGCAAAACTAATTGAGGCTGACATGAGACAATCTTGTTCTTGAATTTCAGGAATTAATGGGTGCGGTTCTGACACCACAACCTCAACAATTGAATGGGCAATGACAGAGTTGCTGAGGAACAAGGGTGCTATGCACAGACTTCAGGCTGAGCTTACAAGTAAATTCAGGGAAAATGATATAATCACAGAATCAAACATCAGTGAACTTCCATATTTGGCTGCTATTGTCAAGGAGACATTGAGAATCCATTCGCCTACTCCCTTCTTGATTCCTCGTCATGCTCCTGAGACGTGTAAGATTATGAATTACACCATCCCAAAGAACTCGAAGTTGTTTGTGAATGCTTACGCAATAGGGCGTGACTCCAACATATGGGAAGATGCATTATCTTTCAGGCCAGAGCGATTTCTTGATTCCAAGGTGGACTTCTGGGGTCAAGATTTTGAGTTCATACCATTTGGTGCAGGGCGGAGAATATGTCCTGGCTTAGGTTTTGCTAAACAAGAAATTCACTTGATTTTAGCTAGTTTGATCCATTACTTTGAGTGGTCACTTCCTAATGCTGAGGATCCAATGCAGTTAGATATGGAAGAAAAGTTTGGTGTTACTCTACAGAAAGAAAAGCCACTACTCATTGTCCCTATGTAATGTGTATATCTTTTTTGTTCTCCACATGCAACATGTAGTACCTTCACTTACAAATAAAAACTATACTATTATGTTCCAAAGCTATCTTACTTTTTAGAATGGAATTAGTTTTTGCATTGTTGTGATAGGGGTATGGGTAGGGTAAGAAAAAAAATTAAAGAATGAAGTAGAGTTTCAGAAATGTTTTCCTCAATTTTTTTAAGGGAAGTCATTTTCCTTAAATTTGAGAAAAATGAGATGATTTGGAAAACATTTTTCAAAACATGGAAAAAATGGCCATACCAAACACACCATTTATTTATCAATATTTTCATAAATTGACAACTCTGTTGGTAAGGTGAGAAAAGATAAATGGTTTTTGGATTCTTCATTACGAAAATTATTGGTGAGGTGATTCAGTACACACATGTATATACAAAAAAATAGTCTTTTTACATTTTCTTTAATCTATTCATTTTCTTAATATAACATATAAATATCTTGATCACTTCTCTCACATATCCACCATATAACGAAACTGAATCTCATACATTTAACTAATGTGAGACTTTAATATTGAACAATAGTTTTTCGCCAAATTTATATATAATAATAAAGCTAGAAATAGAAATTATTACTTTATGTTTTATTAATACCTTGTTTGGTATTTTTTTCTAACCTATTTATAACTAATATAAACATTAGTTATACACTCTATTGTGTATTAAAGTGTGTATTACACTATTACTAATATCATGGATTCTAGGTATTAGTAATGCAGTGGTTTTAATGCATGCATTAGCATGGTTAAAGACCCAATTGCCCCTTTAAACTTTTTTTTTTTTTACATCTTTTCCACCATAATTGTGAAGAGTATCTTTGTAAATAATTTTTTTTATGCAATACATGTTATTTTTAATGCACCTAATTAAACAATGCATAAAAATAATCTATCTATAATTGATACAACCATTACTAATTCATACAAGCATTATTAATCAAACATTACTAATATACTCTATTTAGCATTATATTTATATACTCTACTAACGACTCCTCATAACTACTCATTCGCCCCATAGAAGCTGGTTGCGAAAAAAGAAAGGAAACTGCAAAACTGTGAAATATTTAATAATTTCTTAAAATAAATGCTCTAGCTCCGTCCCGTATTGGTTTGTTACATGTATAGTGGTGAAACTGAGACTGTTTCATTCTTAATCAAATGTATTGGCTTTGAATCCTAGATATAGAGAAAAAATTGTTGAAAGTGTCACCCCAAATGGACCCTGCAATGCACAAATCAAATTTAACCAAAACTCTAATGCGATAACCGAGTGAAAAAAAAAATACTGTCAACGATGCTTATTCCTTATGAAATGGGGCATTATTTCTTTTTAAATGAGCAATCTATTTAAAATGAGAAAAATAATGTTAAACGTGAGTTTGACCTGTTCACTTTAACAGCTCTTATCTTTCTTTTCTTCAAATTATTTATAGGTTTGCCAATTAAGAATTAAGGAGATTAAGCCCTACAAAAATATTGTGTGTGTTTTTTTTTAATTCGTCTGAACTCTATTGAATATATTATATACATACAATATTCGCACTAGCCGAAAATAGCGAATACAAGCAAAATTATCAGCGCTTTTTTTAAAAAACAAAAATTAGAAAAATGTTTTTTCAAAAAAGTAAATACTCTTTCTGTCTTTCATTTTACACGCATATTAAAAAATTATAAATAAGAAAATAATTTTATTAATTCATTTCTAAAAAGAAATTAGAAATTTTACAAATAAATGTGAATTTTAAAAAATAAATAAATGTAGAGGTAATACAGGTAAATTTTAGTTGATGTTTTCTTAATTTAGTAAGTTAAACAACTAGTCCATTTGTCCCTAATTACTTGTCCACTTTTCTTTTTAAGTTATTCTTAATTATTTGTCCATTTAGACAAATCAAGAAAGGAATTTGTTTTATCTATTATACCCTTAATTAATGAAAATGTAGAATTTTTTGAATGTTTTAAGTTTTAATTCATCCATTTCATAATTAATAAGGATAAATTGATAAACTTACTATGTCAATAATTGTTTTCTTAATAGGTGTACCAATTTTAAAAATAGACAAGTAATTAGAGATAGAAAGAGTATTTTCTTCAAAAGTAAAATAATCAACTACTATGAAAAATGAGTATTTAGTTCGGCGTGATTAAGCCGTGGAAGAAAATTACATGCCGGGATTTTGGAAATATCTTTAAGTTTCTTAAAGTTATTTAGGAAGAAAAGTAAACTACATTTAGATGGATGAGTAAGAGCCTCCTTGGATTGATTTAAAAAATAGCTTAAAGTTAAAATTAAAGGTCAAATTGAAATGACTTTTAAGTTAAAAAATAAAAAGTATGGGGAGGCCAACTTTTAGTTTTTTTAACTTATTATAAGTTCTTTTTTTTCTTCGCCAAACACTTCTAGAAAATCAAATATTGATTTAAAAGTAGATTTGACAAACTTTTAAACCAAACCACACCCTCTAAGTCAACTTGAATTATTTGTATAATATTCTCTTGTTCAATATAAACAATAAACAAAATATTAAAAAACGTGACTGGATATTAATTAAATAAAAATTAATCAATATATTCTTTTTGATTCTTCTAAAAAATATAGATAATTATTATTTGGAATTTAAAAATACTTGAAAACTTAATAATTTTTTTTTTAAAAAAAAGGGTAATTCTAATAAAAAAATAATGAATAATACATTTTTATTTTTTTAAGAAAATCATTCATGAACTATAAGAAAAGTGTTAATAAAGTCGGTATAATATTCTTTTTTTACCTTGAAAACTCTCGTCTTTTTGCTCCCTTACACTTTGTTTTAGATGATTGTACTGAAAAATCGTATTGTAATGTTTCAAAAATACATTGTTTGAATAGATTGTATCGGTCTCTATCGTAAGATAATGTAACATATCCATAATTTGAATGATAAACCTACAAAAAAAAGATAATGAATAGAGCTACTATGAAAAGATAGGGATAAAAGATGAAATATGACTACTAAATAATAACAAAATGCAAAGAAAGTATTTTGGTAACAATGCGGTTACACCAAATGGATCGTTATATAAAATGAATATTTTCGTCATTAGCTAAGAATGAATTTTATTGATACAATACAATTTAATACAATACAAGTCAACCATTAATGACTTAAACTACTATACTTATATATGGGTATGGCAATAGACAATCTTCTCATCATAATTGCATGTGTTATTTGGTATGTTATTGACCGCTGTAAAGCTGTCTTGTTAGGTTGAAAAGGGGTAATGAATGAATAAACTCATCATAAGGATTATTTGTGTGTCTTCATAAAAAATGGGGAAAATATTATATTCTTGGTGTTTTGATGATCCTCACAAATGCAGGGACCTGGTCCTTAGAAGAGTACCTCCGTCCAGATTAAAAGTGGTGCACAGCTGTAAAGCTATCTTTACAGCTGTTTTGTCAGGTTGGTTGGTTGGTGAGATGTGTAGCGTACTTCACCAATCGGAAAGACGAACGGAGTTGTTTGTTTAATTGGTCAAAACCCATGTTGGTAACTGATATATACAACAATAAGCAAACAACATTATTCATTCAAGAAGAGAGAAAACTAGCAAGTCTTTTTCAAGAACTCAAGCAACAAAGAACGCAGCAAGGGACCTGGTCCCGAAAAGTCTGCGTACGAGAAAAGGACGAAAAGACAGTTGTCTAAAAGTTGCCAACTCTGATGTGGTTGGTGCACAACTTTTCATGACAGCAGGCTCCCAGCCAATAGCCTCATCCCAAGGGTTTGTGTCCACTTTGATATAGTCTCTTCTCCAAAACACAAACTCAAGATTTTTGGCAAACAAAAACTCACAGGCTTCAAAAGAAAAAGCCATCTTTAAGGAAGAACAATACTCTTACTCAACAAAAGCATCTGATAAAGTGTTGAAGCATCTTTGTTGAGTTTGAGTTTTGTGTCTATCATTTTATAGGATTTTGCATCTTGAAAATTCTCAAGCATACAAGCAAAGATCATCTTGGTGAAGTATTCTCTGGCAAGCACAACAAGGACCTGATCGATCTGCAAGCGTCAGAGTGTGTCTTAGGAGTTATACTTATGTGCTTATATTGTAAATTTGTTCCTAATCTATAAAGGATTCAGATCTTTTGTTTCGGTTTCTAAAAGTCTAAGTCAGTTAAGGTTGACTGGTTTAGTGGGAAACATTGTTGTTGCTTAGTCAAAGTCTAAATCGTCCAGAGGGTGGTGGTTTAGTGGCAACCTGTGTGTTGCTTAGTTGAAGTCTAAGTTGTCTAGTGGTGATAGCTTAGTGGGAAGTGTGGTATCTGCTTAGGCTCTTCAAGTAATAGAGTTATTACTTGGTTGTGAGATTAATAACTTCTACTCACGTTGGCTGTAACTGTGGTTCACTTTTTTTTAAAGAAGATTAGTGTAACAATTGAAAATCCTATGAGACAGGTCGTGGTTTTACTCCCTTGAGCAAGGAGGTTTCCACATAAAATCCTTGTGCAGATTTTACCTTAAGCTATTTACTTTATGCACTTATTTAAGCTAATGTTCTTGCTGAGTCAAGGGACCTGGTCCATTAACGTATAATGGATGCTGACTAATGCATGTGCTTACATTCTGTTCTTACTATGTCAAGGAACTTGGTTCATTGACTCTTAGTGGACGCTTATATTCTATCAATTGGTATCAGAGCAGGTGCTTTCTAGCTGGTTAACACTAAGAGAGATTCATGTGGAAAGATGGTTGCTCTACTGAACAGAAATCAAGAAACGTCAAAGAAGGAGTTGAAGAAAGACAAGTCTCTAGCTCTCAAGGTGATATCTGGTGAACCTTTTGATGAAGATGAGGACATGACATACCTCACGAGAAGGTTTCAAAAGTTAGTGAGGAAACATAGAGGTTTACAAAGGCAGGAAACTCAAACATAGCTGCAAATACAAACTACCTATGCCACAAGTGTGGAATGCCCCATGCATAAGGTTGAAGCCAAAGAGTATTAAAGACCTGGAGGAGAGAAAGACAGAAAAAGGGACCCAGTCCCCGATAAGAAAGTAAGAAAAGTTGTAGCTAACTACGTTGTGAAGAAAGCTTTTACTGTCTGGGGAGACTCCTCAAGTGAGTCAAAAGAATCAAAATGTCCCGAAGATGCATCCATGCTAACTGTCAAAGACGATAATAATGTGTTTGATGTCATGTTCGCATTCATGGCAAAATTTGACGACGAGGAAGATGAAGAAAAGGTAACTCTCTTTAACCTTAAACAAAACTTGAATACTTACTCTGTTAGGAAGTTGAGAAATCTAGTTATTGTTCTGATTGACTCCATTACAGAGTTAACTACAGAAAAAGACTCTATGAACAACAGTTTAGACAATTTTAATAAAGTGAAGTTAGCCTTGACTGATCATGTCTCTGTTATCGAGGAACAATTGACTGTTCTAGAGACTGAAAATCTAGAAATTAAGGAGAAATTGAAGATGCTGAGTGAGAAATCTGGCAAAGGGAAATGAGAGGCTAGTAGTTTGCAAATAGAGCTAGAAGCTAGTCTGAACACTGTTGAAACCAGACCTGCATTGGCCTTGGAAAGAAATGATCAAATGGGTTCCCAAGGATATTAAGTGATATGGTATGCAGGTGAGAGAAAGTAACATCAGTCAATGTTGATTCATGAATGACGGATGCTCAAAGCACGTGACTGGTAAACTGAAAACTTCCTCTCTCTCAAGGCACTTCAAGGTGGAGGTGTCTCTTTTGGTAGGGGCAAGAAATGGTACTTGTTTTTGTAAAGGCGGGACTTGAAAGTCTATGGAACACTCTTTCGAAGTTGTGTACTATGTCAATGGGTTGAAGTACAGTCCTCTAAGTGTTTCACAGATCTCTGATAAAGAAGTCAAGTTCCTATTAGACAAATATGAGGTCACAACTTGATCTCTCAGATGATAATGTTGACAAAAAGGGAGATGGAAGAACATGTATTGCTGATCTCAACACCGCTTGTAACATTCTCACTTCTCTTGATGCTCAAGATGACAATGTTTGTGATGCTTGTGTTAAAGAGAAGCAGGTCAGACCATCCTTCAAGCGGAATAAGCAGTATTTTAATCTTCCAAAGAACTTTTGGGCTGAAGTGGTGAATACTACATGTCTTGTGACCTAAAGGGTGATATTGGGAAGTTTGATCAAAATAATGATAAAAGAGTGTTTGTGGAATGTTCTTCCTCCAGCAAGGCTTATCCGGTATATAAAAAATGTGTGGATTGAAAAAGATGTTCATGTGATTTTTTATGAGTCTGGAAGAATTGAGAAGCAAGTTGAAAAACAAAGAAGATTCTGAGATGGAAGAGATGTTATAGATTTAGAAAGATGACCTAAACGATGAGCTTGCTGAAGAACGTCCTCTTCATAAATCCAGCAATCCTAAAGAAGATGATGCAGATGATGAACCTGATGAGGGACCTGGTTTGGTAGACAATGCTGAACAAAGATGATGCAGTTCAAAGTATGACACTCAGTTCCTGGACAACCTGACAGGAAAAACATTGATGATTATTCAAGTATATATCGATGATATCATCTGTGAAGCAATTTTTGAGATGTTATGTGAAGAGGTTGCCGCACTCATGGGTAGTAAGTTATAATTGAGCATGATAGGAGATGTCTTCGTAAAGGTACATATCAATCAAACCTCTAAAGCTTTTCAAAATGGAAGATCAAATGGCTGACATCTTCACCAAAGCCCTAAGCAAGGACCAACTTGTCCAGAACAGGGACCTGGTTCAAGCTCAGAGAAGCTACTGAAGAAGTTTCATATTATGGATGCCAAGTCAACTGATACTCCAATGGGGACCAACTCGAAGTTGGGTGCTGATGGATCCGGTCCAGATGTAAAAGATACAAGTGTTAGGATTTATGCAACATTCCAAGTTTTTCAGCAAAATCACATTTGAAGGCTTCTAAGAGAATCCTAAGACTTTTGATGAAGACAGGGACCTGGTTATACTCTACCCATCGGGAGATTTTGTGTTGATTGAAGGAAGATGGTGACACTGATTATGATGGGTATCAAGCTGATAGAAAGAGCATGAATGACTCATTTTATGGGCTCATATCTCATTCATGGGGAATAAAAGGCAATATTTTGTTGCTCTTTCAACAATTGAGGCAAGGTATGTAGCAGATGCATGTTGGTGTACTCAACTCATATGGATCAAACAACAACGTGAAGTTCTTAGAGTGGTTACTCTGACTATCCGTCTCCTGTATGCTATCACGAATGCTCCCACTATGGCTAAGAACTCAGTCCACCATAAAAAGGACTAAGCATATTGATGTGAGACATCACTTTCTGAAGGATCATGTTGAGAAAGGAAATATCAGCTTGTAATTCTGTAAGATCAAATCAATGATATCTTCACAAAAGCTCTGACGAGGGACCTGGTCAAGATAAACAAATTGAATTTGGGAATGTTGAAACTGAACTGAATGGATCCTGCCTGAAGCAATCAACTCTCTCATGACTATGCAAAGGGAGCAGGTATCCTTGCTTTTCAGTTATGTATGTTTTAGCAAATTCAGTCTCATACCTTTTGCAGGTATACACACATGGCAAAAGGGGTGAAGGAAAAGGGAGGTCAGGACAGATCTAGGCAATCACATTCAACCTACAAAGAGGGACCTGGTCCGTTCTCGAATGTTAGGACTCTTAACATTGCATTTTGAATTATGCATGAAAACCGTTGCAATTGCCACATGTCTGATCATTGTGCCATCTTTTGAATACCAAGATGGCACTTGCTTCCACATGATATACTCTTCCACTTCCTTTGTACTCCAATTTCTTTCCATCTCTCCAGAAAATTCAAATTCCCTTCCTATAATTAGAAAATTTCAACACTGTTTTTTCTCTTCTCTCAAGAACCTTCAAAATGTTTAAACCGTTGTTCTTACTGGAGAACTTTCTGATAAAGAAATTTTTGAGTGTGAAGAGGGACCAGGTTTATCAAGCAAAAATAAGAATGTGAAAAGATGATGTTCAAAAGGAAAATGTTGACATTCTAAGAACTCAAAGTATTATGAATAGAATGGTGTCTGATTTTTAAAAAAAATGATGATGAAATAAAATTGTAATGGTTCCTCAATTATTGATCTATTCATCTAGAAGGCTTTGAGTAAGTTTAATCTTGCTAATCCTTCTGTCATGAGAAACTCAAGCTTGATATGAAATCTATGACAGCTGCTCTTGCTAACAGGGATACTAAAATAGTTTGTTTGAAGGCTTGGCTTCTGGAGGAACAATCAGAGGGACCAGGTTGGAAAAAAAAAAGGGCACCCCTGAAGGTTGGCAGCAAAGCATGCTGAACTTTAAGAGAAGCTTCTAAAAACCATGATAAGGGATGTGTTCTACTAATTCTATTCTTTCCATCCCTTGCTCCTAAGTCATCCCCTCTCTCCCTAAATTCCCATGTCAGTCCTCATTCCCCTTTTATATCGAAAACTCAGTGGGTATTGCCTTGGTTCTCATTCATAATGAAGTCTGCAATTCTTCGATGGCTGATCTTTTATTTGTGAATGAAAAATGTCTTGTTTCTACTGATTTGTCTCATTACTTTATGCATTTTTACTCATGCTCAGTGTTGCCCAAGTGGCCATGAATTGGCTTGAACTACATTTTTGGCAACTTTGTTACTACTTTAACCCTTTTTTATGATGTCAAAAGAGGGGAGATTGCTAGGGTATGAGATCAATGATGGTAATCAATGATGACATAGTGATCAATGATGACATGGTCATGTCGATAGGGGGAAGAAGTGCTACTTAAAGAGGATATGGTCATGCCAATAGGGGGAAGAAGTTGAAAAAGTTTGTCATCATCAAAAAGGGGGAAAATGCTATTTTGTTATTGATGTGAAGTTTTGATGATTTGACATACTTCGGGAATGATGCAAAAAGGGGACCACTCCAGTTACCTCAAGAGGCATGCTGATAGGGGGAACTGCTGAAAGGGGGAAGAAGACTTAGGGATCTAACAAGGGACCAGATCCTTGTTATTGGGACTGACAACAGGGCAAATAAATGAATAAACTCAGTGTGAGGAATATTTGTGTGTTATTATCAAAAAGGGGGAAAATGTTATATTCTAGGTGCTTTGATGATCTTCACAAATGCAAAGACTAACAAGGGACCAGATCCAGGAAATGGTCCTCTGGTATTGAGACTGATGAAAGGGGTAATGAATGAATAAACTCATCATAAGTATTATTTGTGTGTCTTCATCAAAAAGGGGGAAAATGTTATATTCTAGGTGTTTTGACGATCCTCACAAAAGCAGGGACCTGGTCCCTGGAAGAGTACCTCTGTCCAGATTAAAAGTGGTGCACAGCTGTAAAGCTATCTTTACAGTTGTCTTGTCAGGTTGAAAAGGGGTAATGAATGAATAAACTCATCATAAGGATTATTTGTGTGTCTTCATAAAAAACGGGGGAAATGTTATATTCTTAGTGTTTTGATGATCCTCACAAATGCAGGGACCTGGTCCTTAGAAGAGTACCTCCGTCTAGATTAAAAGTAGTTCACAGTTGTAAAGCTATCTTTACAGTTGTTTTGTCAGGTTGGTTGGTGAGATGTGTAGCGTACTTCACCAATAGGAGAGGAGGACAGAGTTGTTTCTTTAAGTGGTCAAAACCTGTGTTGGTAACTGATATATACAACAATAAACAAATAACATTATTCATTCAAGAAGAGAGAAAGCTAGCAAGTCTTTTTCAAGAACTCAAGCAGCAAATAACGCAGCAAGGGACCTGGTACCTGAAAGTCTGCGTAAGAGAAAAGGACGAAAAGATAGTCGTCAAAAGCTGCCAACTCTGATGTGGTTGGTGCACATCTTTTCATGACAGCAGGCTCTCAGCCAATAGCCTCGTCCCAAGGGTTTGTGTCCACTTTGATATAGTCTCTTCTCCAAAACACAAACTCAAGATTTTTGGCAAACAAAAACTCACAAGCTTAAAAAGAAAAATCTATATTCAAGGAAGAACAATACTCTTACTCAATAAAAGGATCTGATAAAGTGTTGAAGCATCTTTGTTGAGTTTGAGTTTTGTGTCTATCATTTTATAGGTTTTTGCATCTTGAAAATTTTCAAGCATACAAGCAAAGACCATCTTGGTGAAGTATTCTCCGGCAAGCACAACAAGGACCTAATTGAGCTGCAAACGTCAGAGTGTGTCTTAGGAGTTATACTTCCGTGCTTATATTGTAAATTTGTTCCTAATCTATAAAGGATTCAGATCTTTTGTTTCGGTTTTTAAAAGTCTAAGACAGTTAAGGTTGACTGGTTTAGTGGGAAACATTGTTGTTGCTTAGTCAAAGTCTAAAGTGTCCAGAGGGTGGTGGTTTAGTGGGCAGCCTGTGTGTTGCTTAGTTGAAGTCTAAGTTGTCCAGTGGTGATAGCTTAGTGGGAAGTGTGGTATCTGTTTAGGCTCTTCAAGTAATAGAGTTACTATGTGGTTGTGAGATTAATAACTTTTTCTCACATTGGTTGTAACTGTGGTTCACTTTTTCTTAAAGAAGATTAGTGAAACAGTTGAAAATCATGTGAGACAGGTCGTGGTTTTACTGTCACGACCCGAGTCTACACCCTGGACGTGGCCGGTACTCAAGAACCATTGCTGGTTCCCAAGCGAACCCTCATTTTGGCTGACTACAAGCGGAAGACTAACTTAAGCATGCAAAAGCTTAAAACTATATAAAATTCAACAAACACAACTTTTCAAAACTTTAACTCAAATGAACAACTTAGAATAAAATAATATATTCAACTCGCCATGAAATAGGCAACTTAAGTCTTTAAACATTTAATAAAATAAATGAGTAATACAGACTTCTCAACTATACTGA
>NW_006239079.1:922566-922827 GCF_000226075.1 Solanum tuberosum | reverse complement strand
TTTGTGGGAGTTTCTCTAACCGACAACCATCACATAAGAGCTATTGTGATGATACAACGATCTCCCTCACGCTGCCAGCGCATCCTATACCTTGCCACAGGTATAGGACCTAAACTACTAAGTGGAGCAACTAGTCTATGCGTAAAAGATTCATCTAAAAAGTATGACGCTTTTCTACTCATGATGGCTACATGGTTTATGGGGGCAATGAGTTATCTGAACTCTCCCCCATATCGGTGCTCAATACTACTCCCAAAATAT
>NW_006239079.1:907808-922085 GCF_000226075.1 Solanum tuberosum | reverse complement strand
AAGACTGCTCGACTTATAGGGTTCATGCGGAATTATGGGCATGAACAATTCAACTCAAAGATTTCATGGGTAACATGTAATAGTCCCATGATTAGAAATATAATCTCAAAGGGGATTAGGAACTCAATAATCAAGACTTAGAACTAGGAGATACTACTCTTCTCAATGATACTCAATTTATGGAATTCATGCGGAAGTAATGGGCATGAACGACTCGACTCAAGGGTCTAAATATCAATAAGGAACTCATGTATACGACTCTTCTCATTCTCATACTTACTTTTTCAGAACCTAGTTCAAATCGATAGTTGATCTCAAATGATTCACAAATGAACACAAAGCTTTGCTTGAACTCTACTCTTAACTCTCTCTTGAATGTAAATTATGAATTCAAAAGTTATGGTTCATGATATGAAAGGTCTCATGATGACAAAGTAGACTCATGAATACATTCTTCTCATCTTCATACTCACTTGCTCGAGTCTTGAAACAAGTTACTTAAATTTGTAGAAGGTTCTTCAAAGAAAACTCAAAGGGACTATCTCAAATGTTTGGAGGAACTCTCAAGGCTTAACTCTTAACACTACCTTGAATTTGGATTTATGGATTCAAGGTTATGATTCATGTTCATGGAGGATTTGCAGATGTTTAGAAGTCATTTAGAGTAGTTAGAATCAATGAAAAATGTTAGGACACTTTAGAATAACTTAAATAGGCTAAATGATGAAAAACTAGTGAAAAACACCGATCCAGGCCCCAATTTACTGGGGCTCTTTTTCGGCGCACTGCTGGCACGTCACCCCAGCCTTCCTGGCGCAACGGGGGCGCGTCGCGCCAGCATTGCCCCAGGCAAAACTAACGAATTCTTCCTCTCGTTTTCTGACCTTAAATCACTTTTAATCAATTTCTTTTCTCAAGTTTTCCTTAGATTCAATTACCCAACATATGTACACACTAATCCACTCAAAACAATCACTTTCATCTCAAGAAATCATCAAAACCCAACAAAACAAGATTTAGGATGAACTTCAAGAACACCTATCAAGAACTTAAATCCTTCAACTTTTTGATAATGAAACTTCGCTGAAAATAATATGTTTGGCATGTGGGTGAACAAACTCAACACTATGGAAGCTTACATACCTCTTAGGGATTAAACCCATGGCGAAAATCCGCAACAAAACGCATGACTCTCGATGAACGGTTTGATCCTCTCCTCTTTACTCCTCTTTACTCCTCTTTTCTCTTATTTTCTCTTCTTGAACTCTCAACTAAAACCCTAGGCGTATATTAGGATTATAAAACTGAACCTAATCTGATTAGAGCCCTAAATTATTACTAAAAATGAATTAAATCTGATTGGGTAAGGAAAAGACCAAAATACCCCTCTAAAATCAGATTTTGACTTTCCTTATCTAGACAGCCCAACTTTGAATGGACATATCTCCCACATACGTTATCAAAACTGAGCAAGCTCGGTGGCGTTGGAAAGATAATTCAAAGATCTGACCTACGGTATCTGGTATCCCACCTGAATCATCATGAGCTAGAAGTTATGGTCATTTGAAGTCAACCCAAAACTCATACTTAGCTTAACTTGCAAAATTTCAGATTTTGCTATTTCCAATTTAGTCCTTTTTGGAACTCAAGGTGCTACATCTAGTGACCAGACCTTAATACTTAAGAAATTTTAAATTCCTTCGTAAAATCCTACTCACAACGACAAATGGTTCGAGTCTTAGCTCAAAAAAATTTCTGGGGTGTTACATTTACTCCCTTTAGCAAGGAGGTTTCCACGTAAAATCCTTGTGCAAATTTTACCTTCAGCTATTTACTTTCTGCACTTACTTCAGCTACTGTTCTTGCCGAGTCAAGGGACCTGGTCCATTGACGTATAGTGGATGCTGACTACTGCATGTGCTTACATTCTGTTCTTACTGTGTCAAGGGACCTAGTCCATTGACTCTTAGTGGACGCCTATATTATATCAGTTGTCAATGGAGTATTATACGCTGCCAGCATCCTTTCTTTTCTTGATTCCATTCTTCTTCCTCATCATTAAACAACTCATACAAAAATCTCAAAACCTTCCACCAGGTCCTCGACCATGGCTTGTGTTAGGAAATATTCTCCAAATAGGGAAAACCCCTCATATTTCCCTGGCACAATTTGCCAAAATGTATGGCCCATTGATTTCTATCAAGTTGGGAACTCAACTGGTTGTGGTAGCTTCATCTCCTGCTTCTGCAACTGAAATCCTCAAGACACAAGATCGTCTGTTATCGGTCCGATCTGTGCCCAAAGTTGCTACATATGTGCTCTCTGTTATTGATCAACACTCAATTGTCTTTTCCAGTGACTTGAGCAATCACTGGAAGTTCTTGCGGGAATTTTGTCGAACACATTTGTTCTCACCCAAAGCTGTCGAGTCACAGACTGCTCTGAGGGAGAAAAAAGTGTCGAAAATGATACATTTTCTTAGGTCTAGGAATGGGGAAACTGTGAAGATTTCTGAAATTCTGTTTGGTACCATTTTAAACACGTTAGGGAACCTTTTTCTTTTCAAAAGATTTATGTGATTTGAATTATGAAACGAACACTAGTGGGATCAAACATGTTTTTAGAAAATTTATTGAATTGGGAGCTATGCCGAATATATCAGAATTATATCCTTTATTTGAGGCTCTAGATTTGCAGGGATTGAGAAAGCAGATTCAAGTATATCAGAATCAATTGATCAACATCTGGAGTGAAATTGTAAAGGAAAAAAGGCAGGCAATTAGTCATGGTAGCTCAGACATTTTCGATGCCATGATTGATAGTGGATTTTTGGATTTACAGATCAATATCTTATTGACAGTAATTTCTTCATCACCTTTGAATCAATTTCTTAAAACTAATAGACAAATTTGATGAAATAGGTGTGAGTTTTCTTTTTAAAAGATGATTGAGACGGACATGACACAATCTTGTTCTTCAATTTCAGGAATTAATAGGCGTGGGTTATGACACCACTACCGCAACAACTGAATGGGCAATGACAAAATTGCTAAGGAACAAGGGCACTATGCACAAACTTCAGGCCGAGCTTACAAGTAAATTTGGGGAAAATGATATTATCACAGAATCAAACATCAGCGAACTTCCATATTTGGTTGTTTGTGTCAAGGAGACATTGAGATTCCATTCGCCTACTCCCTTCTTGATTCCTCGTCGTGCACCTTAGACGTGTAAGATTATGGATTACACCATTCCAAAGAACTCAAAATTGTTTGTGAACACTTGGGCAATAGGGCGTAACTCAAACAGTTTGGGAAGATGCATTATCTTTAAAGCCCGAGCAATTTCTAGACTCTAATGAGGACTTCAGGGGTCAAGATTTTGGGATCATACCATTTGGTGCAGGGAGGACAATATGCCCTGGCTTAGGTTTTGCTAGACAAGAAATTCACTTGATTTTAACTAGCTTGATCCATTACTTTGAGTGGTCAGTTCCTAATGGTAAGGATCCAATGCAGTTAGATATGGAAGACAAGTTTGGTGTTACTCTACATAAAGAAAAGCCTCTACTCATTGTTCCTATGTAATACAGTTAGTTATAGAAGACAAGTTTGGTGTTACTCTACATAAAGAAAAGCCTCTACTCATTGTTCCTATGTAATATGAGTATTTTTTTTTTAGTCTATATCCAAGATATAATGTCACTGGGAGTACAAAATAAATGATTTATTGTGCGACAAGTAAAATCAGAAAAATATTAAGTATAACTTGTGTCTTTAGGGTATAAAGATTTTTCGCAAAAGTCGTGACAGTATTGTTTGGAGATGTGTTCTCCTATGGTGGATGCAATGAAATTTCTTTTAGTTTGATAATATATGAAAACCTTGAATAAGATAATAAATGATTATTATGTGTAGCTAGACAGTACATATTATATGAAAATCCTTGAATGATTTAAAATGTTATAAAGTTATTCCATTAAATTGTACCCCTATGATTGTGAGATCGTTTTATATAAAGAAAGATTAGTTTCAGTCACGTTAGAATGAAACAAAAATATCATTTTAGTGCAATTGGTGCACTTATGTATCATGAAAATATTAGAGTGAAACAAATATTGATACAAATTATTTGTTAATATTTGTTTTGATCAATCATGTCAAGGTTTATTGATTATGAAATAGTAGGTGATTCAAATGAAATTTGATCTCAAGAAAGTTGTATGTCTTTATGTGGAAATATTGTCATGTCAAATCATTCCACAAGACAATCAATTTTATATATCGAAATAGTTCATCTTCCTCACTGAACTTTTTTTTATTTTATATAAATATCGAAATTGCATAAATAGTTATGTTATATATACATTCATATATATTGTTTATATAATATTTATATATCGAAATAGTTTATCTTCCTCAACAAACTAATTTTTTTTATTTAGATCCCTGACTATTCAAATTTCTTTTAAACTGTTACAAATTTTAGAGATGAGCTCCTATTAATATTTTGAATTTTTTGATATAATATTCACTCAAAATAATTCACATTTACGACTTGTCTGAGTTTTAAAATTTGTGTTAAGCGCTGAATATACAAAGAATTGTTTGCTTGACTATTATTAATACAATAAAACAAAATAGCAGTAGTGTAAATGTTGTTAATGAGCTTATAAAGAGATTTTTCGCTTATAACCACTCAAAAATAACTTAATTATGTTTCATAGCTATAGTTTGCTAATTACGATTCGTAGCTACATGTTAGAGGGAGGAGATATGCGAGCGAGATTGGAAGAGGGAGGAGAGAGGCGAATTGTATATGTATATATGTTGAACTATATATGTATACATGTCAAATAATTGTATATATGTAACTGATATACATATATATTTGTATATTTGGCAAGTAGGATTGGGAGAGGGAAGAGAGAGGCGAGCGAGATTGGGAGAGAGAGGAGTGACGCGAGCAAGAGGGCAGAGAGAGCCTAATTGTATTTGTATATCTGTCATATAATTATATATATATATATAATTTGAACTTGTATATGTATAAAAGAGGAGAGAGGCGAGAGAGACGAGAGAGATAACATAATTATAGCTAAAATTAAGCTATGAGCCGTAATTAATTCAACCATTGCTATATTAGTTAATTAACTAATATATGTTTGCTTATCCGTGTAATTTTCCCAAAAATAATACTATAAGAGAAGTTGACTGTTTTTTTCTAAAAAAGGTAGGTGAAATCCTATATGGCGGCTAGTGAGTACGACAACTTGGAATATCTTGGTGTTATATATGTCTATTGACCAATTATGAAATATCTTCTCATTATACTTGTGTTGATTTAATGGAGTATTATATGCTGCCAGCATCCTTTCTTATCTTCATTCCATTATTGTTTCTCATAGTTAAACAACTCATACCAAAATCTGGAAATCTTCCACCAGGTCCTCGACCATGGCCTGTGTTAGGAAATATTCTCCAAATGGGGAAAAACCCTCATATTTCACTGGCAAAATTTGCCCAAATTCATGGGCAATTGATTTCTGTCAAGCTGGGAACTCAACTGGTTGTGGTAGCTTCATCCCCTCATTCTGCAGCTGAAATCCTTAAGACTCAAGATCGTCTTCTCTCAGCCCGGTTTCCACCCAGTGTTGCTCCATATGAACTCTCTGTTATTGATCAACACTCAATTGTCTTTTCAAGTGATTTGAGCAATCACTGGAAGTTCTTGCGGGCATTTTGTCGAACACATTTGTTCTCACCCAAAGCGGTAGAGTCACAGGCTGCTCTGAGGGAGAAAAAAGTATCGGAAATGATACATTTTCTTACGTCTAGGAAAGGGGAAACTGTGAAGATTTCTGAAATTCTGTTTGGTACCATTTTAAACACGTTAGGGAACCTTTTCTTTTCAAAAGATTTATGTCATTTGGATTATGAAAGAAACACCAGTGAGATCAAACGTGTTTTTAGAAAAATTTTATAGAATTGGGAGCTATGCCAAATATATCAGATTTCTATCCTCTATTTGAGGCTCTGGATCTGCAGGGATTGAGAAAGCAGACAGAAATATATCAGAGTCAATTGATCAACATCTGGAGTGAAATTGTCAAGGAAAAAAGGCAGGCAATTAGCCGTCATAGCTCGGATTTTTTGGATGTCATGATTGATAGTGGATTCTCAGATTTACAGATCAATATCTTAGTGACAGTAATTTCTCAATTTTTTTAGAACCAATATACTCTGGTTTCAAATAGGAGAGTTCGAGAGTTGATTTCTCAGACGGTCACTCAATTAATAGTTATTGTGTCAAAATGTCAAGAGGAAAGATAACTATTAGTTGAGTGACAATCTGAGACATCAACCCGACAAAATTTGATGAAGTGAATGTGAAATTTTTAGTCAAAATTAATTGTGGCTGACATGACACAATCTTGTTCTTCAATTTCAGGAATTAATTTCTGCGGGTTCTGACACCACAACCTCAACAATTGAATGGGCAATGGCAGAGTTGCTAAGGAACAAGGGTGCTATGCACAAACTTCAGGCTGAGCTTACAAGTAAATTCAGGGAAAATGATATAATCACAGAATCAAACATCAGTGAACTTCCATATTTGGCTGCTTGTGTCAAGGAGACATTGAGACTCCATTCGCCTACTCCCTTCTTGATTCCTCGTCGTGCTCCTGAGACGTGTAAGATTATGAATTATACCATCCAAAGAACTCGAAGTTGTTTGTGAATGCTTACGCAATAGGGCGTGACTCCAACACATGGGAAGATGCATTATCTTTCAGGCCAGAGCGATTTCTTGACTCCAAGGTGGACTTCAGGGGTCAAGATTTTGAGTTCATACCATTTGGCGCAGGGAGGAGAATATGCCCTGGCTTAGGTTTTGCTAGACAAGAAATTCACTTGATTTTAGCTAGTTTGATCCATTACTTTGAGTGGTCACTTCCTAATGGTGAGGATCCAATGCAGTTAGATAT
The DNA here is from genome assembly GCF_000226075.1 of Solanum tuberosum. Taxonomy (NCBI): domain Eukaryota; kingdom Viridiplantae; phylum Streptophyta; class Magnoliopsida; order Solanales; family Solanaceae; genus Solanum; species Solanum tuberosum. The sequence goes on along the minus strand of NW_006239079.1, from coordinate 915,097 downwards.
GGAAGAAAAGTTTGGTGTTACTCTACAGAAAGAAAAGCCTCTACTCATTGTCCCTATGTAATGTGTATATCTTTTTTGTTCTCCATATGCAACATGTACCTTCACTTGCAAATAAAAACTATACTATTATGTTCCAAAGCTATCTTATTTTTTAGAATGGAATTAGTTTTTGCATTGTTATGATAGAATGGTTGGTGATTGTTGGTGATCAATATGGTGATGATTCGGTCGTGAAATAATTGTTTCGGGTGTATGTTATTCCTATGTCAGGTGTGGATGTTACTAATTATGAAATGAGTGTATTTCTGGTATATTTGGAATGTATATATGGTGTATTTTATTTGATTGTATGCCGTATGAATTACTGGACTTGCGTGTCGGTTTGATAGAATGTTTAAGAATACTATTTAATAGCGTGTATTAGTTATCCGAATTTGGTGGACTATATACGATTTGATAGGCTCGATCTGAAAGTATTATGCTAGAGTTTGTGGGAAGAAAGAAGAAAGAAAGTATCTCCAAAATCTCTTAAAATTTGATTTCTAGTTTTTGAAAATTATAGGCTGCCAATCGTTATAATTGCCTATTAACTGAGTTTGGAGAAACACTAATCACTTTCTGGGCTAGTAATATTGGGCCTCATAACTAAACTAAGCAATTCCATTAGTGTAGTTTTTCTTTGTTTTTGGGGAACTTTCACAAATTTGTCACTATAATAAATTTAATTATGCTTCATAGCTATAGTTTGCATATTTACGGGTTGTAGCTACAATTTAAGCTGTCTCGTTTGTATAATTTGCAAATTTGTATAATTCGCAGGTACATTTGTATAATTTAGTTATTTTTGTATAAACTTGAAATAATGAATTTATACAATTACAAAAATCATAAGTGTAAACAGTTATACAAATTATATTATACAAATTCTGAATTATACAAAAGTTATACAAATTATATTATGCAAATTCCAAATAATACAAACGTGCGAATTATACAAAACTAAAAAGCTGAGCCGCGTAATTATAGCTAAAAGCAGGTCGCGAATTGTAATTAAGGCAAACTATAGCTATGTTATCTAATTAACTAGTATATATTTGTTTATACACGTAATTTTCCCTTTCTTGTTTTTTACCAAGTAAAAATTTGACACATATATATCACTTGATGACTCAATTATGATCAAATTGACTCCATATTCATCTTAGCCTATTTTGTAGGAAAAATTAAAAATTGATGAACATTTTGTCAACTGCCACTAGAGATGTTCCGTTTGGCCTCAAGAATACTTGGAAAAAATTTGGGGAAAAAATTAAAAAGTGGTGTTTAATTTGGTCATATAACTTAGCAAATATATTTGTCAAGTATTTCAAGTTTCCAAATACTAGAAAAAACTAGTATTTGGGCCAACTTCTAATATTTGGGAATTTTAAAAAATTAAAAAAATTACCCCAAATTTCTATATTTTATTAAAAAATACCCGTCATTTATTAAGTCCAACTAATATTTGTTACTACCTCCTCCGAAAAAGTTTGAGTTCTAATTTAAGTGATAAAATTGAGAAAAAAGAACAATTTGTTTTGATGGGTTATAATTATAACCGAATCAATAACAAGTTTGAATATGTGATTAATGTATTGCTCTTGCATATATTGTTATTTTGTTGTTGTTGATTGTTATCAATTATGTTATAAGGTTATTTTTTAACTGAACATATTCAGTTATTCACTATGAATAGATAATACAAATTTATGGGTATCTTTAATAGTTTTAGAATTTATGTGTATAAATCATATTTTTTAAAATAGTAAAATATTCTTGAAAAAACTTGGAGCCAAATACATGTTGTAATTTAACCAAAAACTAGGATGAAATATTATTTGGAAACTTGGAGCCGAACGCTAGCGTAATCGAGTTCGCTTACCTCACTAATGAGCTTTGGCGATATAAAGCTTTAATATATTATTGCATATAATTTTCTTGAGTCGACGATTAATGTATATCCTTTTTTATATAAGAACAAAAAATGCTGGAGAAAATATTTGTATTTTATATCAATTGTATTCAATTAAATATAAGTGAGAGATTTGTGTTTTATATCAATTGCATTCGAAAACTGTATTTGTATTTTTGTATCAATTGTACGTGTATTCATACGAATACAATATGCATTCATCTTCTTAGTCAAATATATTCAATATCAATTGTATTCAATCAAAGAGCGGATGAATACAATTGTATTCGTTGTATTTCAAATACAATTGACACAAAATACAAAATAGTTGTGCACTAAATAAATTCAAAATATAATGCAAAATACAATTCTCTCACCTCTCTCTGTCGATCTCGCTCGTCTCTCCTCCTAATATGTACTCATTTTGATACATATCAATTTGTATTTATATTTTTTTCCTCCAAAATCTGCAAAATATAAAAATACAAATGTATAGCAAAATCAAACTATTGTTGCGAGTTCTAATTAGTGAAACTGTAGCTATGGATTCCTATTTAAGGGATAATGTTTGTTGTTTTTGAAAGTTTTCAATTTATTATTTTTGAGTTATGAACAAGAGCTTGAAGAAAAATAATTTATTTATAATATCATAAATCTCTGAATAATTTCAATAACTCTCCACTACAAGAAACTAGATAGAAAGTGAAAAACCTATTCCTATATAAATTTGACGAGAAAATGGTCAAATGACCCCCTAATCTATATGCAGATTTTCAACTACACACTTCAATTTTATAGGGGTCCTATTACCCCATTAAACTGTTTAAAATTGAAATTATTACACTCTTAAAATACCACAACCATATCTATGTTGACGGGTGAAACTCACGCATTTGACACGTGGAATATTATAAAAAACTTTTTTTATAAAAAAATTAATCTTTCTCCTTTTTGATTTATTGTTTTAAATTACAGTTAAAGGTCATAACATGAAAGTTTATGGATGTATTTTGATCTTCAAATTTGAAACTAGTTGATGATGACATTGTTGGTTGCTAATTTTTCAAGCTAAAAACACTAAGTTTGAGTTTTTGACTAAGTTTATTGCTGCAATTTTTAGATTTGAAGAACATTGAAACTCCATGAATACCGACGAGCTTTTATATGAAATTTTTAGATCTATTTTCTGGATTGGGAACAACATTAGCTGGTGTTTTGAAGAGTTTCATATGGCAAAAAACGGAAGCTCATGGTTTAAAATGTGAACAACCAACTTAAAACCTCCATTAAAGTTGGTTCAAAAGGCCTGGGTTCAAATTCGACTTGTCACAAACAAGTATCGTTTAGAATGGGTAATATATAAAAAAAAATCAAAATGTCGAAAAAAGCTTATATCTAAAATTTTGCTTGATTTAAAGAAGTTTTAAGGCGATTTTGCATCAATTATTCAGAGCAACGGGATGAAGAAGATGAAGAATGGCGCTGCATTTTCAGATTTGCAGGAATTTGTCTAGTTGTTAAAATCAGTTGAATTTTTTTTTCCATAGATCTGTTGGATATTGAATATAGGATTAGAAATTTCCTTAGTATTACAATTTCTTAAAGAAAATTAGTTGAGTGTCACTATATTAAGCGTATTCAAGCTTGAATTTTGCTTTGATTTGGAAGATTTTTGGTGCATAGTTCTTGATTGTGGAGAGTGATGGATGAAATTGCTATATACGATTTGTGGTGCATCGATTGACATAGTGAAGAGGGAAGACGATTGTTTCAAGATGGTGAGGGGTGATGAAATTCAATGGCGGCCAGTTGCTGGGAGGAAGAAAACAAATTAAAAATGAGATAAGAATAATTAAGAAAAAAGAGGAAAAAATTAAAAAATATGAAAAGAAACATTAAAATAAAAATCTAATTTTTTTTTTTGCTTTGCCAGATAAGCATCTAGGGAGGTAATAATTTTAATTGTAAACAGTTCAAGTGGGTAATAGGACTCCCATGAACTTAAAGTGTGTAGTTGGAAATTCGAATATAGATTAGGGAGATTTTTGACCATTTTCTCTAAATTTGACTATAAGTTCTATTTAAACATGAATTAGATAAACTAAAACAAGTATCAAATCCTATACAAAATTATATATATTCCCTAGTACAACTATATGAATTAGTCTTTCAACAAATTAAAATTCTTAATTCCTAGTACATCTTTGAATAAGAGCTTCATTACTCATACTAAAATCTTAATCAATAATACATATAGTATAATAGGAGGGACATTTTAGGCTGGCTGCCAATTGCAATGGAACTAGCTAGTTCAAAATAGATGCAGCTAGAAAACAATAGGAGTAGTCATCATCATCAATTAAAGCCTCCCCCAATAGTTTTCTCCATTCTCTAGCAATCTATTTTAGTTTCTCCCCCATTTTGTTTGATTCCTTGACAATGACTGACATTTTATGTGGAAGCCAAGAGGCAAACTAATGTTTAGGAAATGCATGTATATATGTCCATAGAGCTTGAAGCCTACCCTAACAAAAACAAACGATTTAGCAGCAATAATATAATTGTCGCTATATTATATTTAGTGGCAATAATTAATATGAGTATTTATAACCAACACACTCTATATAAATGTCGCTAAAGACTTTGAAAAGACTCTGAATGTAGTGACATCAACTCAATTGTCAAAATTTATTACCGCTAAATGTTTCGTGGTTATAGTGCTATTCAAGTACAAACACGTTTTCTTTCATTAGCTACATATATTTTCTTGAATTTATTGTATCCGGAGAATTTTTTTTGAGTATACAAGATCGATCAGAATTAATAATCTTAAGACAATTGGTAGGTTAGTTCAAATAATGTTAAATAAAATTCATTGGATATATTCCCTAGGTGTACCTCCCACGAGATATTATGCTTCAATCTATTATTAGATCATGTGCAAACGTCTCACAATGGGAAGTTGATAAGAAAGATTTTTTTTTTACATACTATCAGATATAGCGATATATTAATCGTTTGAAATTATTTTTGGAGAGAACTATAATGGCTATGCCTAAATCATAGCTAAAACTTATAGCAATCTAGGTTGAGAATTTTTTCTTATATATGATTCAATAAAGTTAAAAATTTAAGACAGATATATTATTACATGATATTCCTATTTCTATTTTAGGATTAGTTCAATGTTCTCATTTAATAATTTCCACTCATATTCAAAAGAAAAAAATAATAATTAACAACTGGCACTAGCACACAGCTGCATGAATATAACTATGCACATGCACTAACATATAGCTATTCTATAAAAAGTTAACTCAAGACTAAATGCGAGGTGAATTTGTTAATTTCAGTAACTCTCAACAAGCTAAAATGAAGAATTGAACAATTCTGATTAACGGAGAAGAAAGAGATTCTGCATTGATAAAAAATGTGAATATACAAGTCTAACTGAAAAGATGCTTTACAATGCTTTATATTGAAGCAGCTAGCTATCTAGCTATCTAGCTATCTAACTGAATAACAAAACTCTAACTAACTTTCTACTGTTAATTAAAAACTAATCGTCAGCTCACTAACACTAATCAATAGTTGTACACTTAACCAGCTGCTCAACATCCTCCCTCAAGCTAGGTGTATGAAAAACATTCTTCATTCCTAGCTTGGTAAGTAGATAGTTATGCTGCAAACAGGTGAGTCCTTTGGTAAGTATATCTGCTGGTTGCTCTGTTGTATTGAAGTACACTGGTTGAACTATTCCCATTTGAACTTTCTCCCTGATGAAATGACAATCAATATCTATATGTTTAGTTCGTTCATGAAACACTGGATTGGCAGCTATCTATATAGCTGATTTGCCGTCACTGTGTATGTGTATTGGCAACCTCACTTGAACCCCTAGTTCTTTAAAGAGACCAACCAACCACACAACCTCTGCAACTGTAGAAGCCAAGCTCCTATACTCAGCTTCAACTTAGCTCCTTGAAATAGTGTCCTATTTCTTGGCCTTCCATGAAATCAGTGAGTTCCCATATGTAACCATGTATCCTGTTATGGACTTCCTATTGTTTGGGCATGATGCCCAATCTGCATCACAATATGCAGTAAGGTGATTGTCAGCAGTAGATGCCAGCAGCTTCAACAGATGCTTGAGATATTACAGGGATGCAGCCCTCAAAGCAGTGTCAACATGTCAGGTAATTCCAACTCTCATTTGAAGTGGATCATAGATACAGGGGCCTCAGATCACATGATAAATAATCATCATTATTTGATTAATGAGAACATAGTAAATAGTAGAGGGAAGGTGCAGCTACCTACAGGAGAATCTGCCATAGTTTCACATATTGGAAGTATACAGCTAAATGAATGTGACATGATTAGCGAAGTCCTGTGCATACCAACATTCAAGTTTAACATGTTGTCTGTACACAAACTGAAAAAGAGTTAAACTGCTATGTTTCCTTTTTCCCTACTCACTGTGTTTTTCAGGATCTCTTGTCTGGGAAGGTCAAGGGGATTGGTAGAGTAGAAGATGGATTGTATGTGATGCACTTGTCACGCCCCGAGCCTACACCTTGTCGTGATATAGGAAGCTAACTTTATTAAGTGGATCCACTAGCTTAACTTTACGGGTTCATCTAAAAAGTATGACCCGTTAACTCCCATGTTGGCTACATGGTTCTTATGGAGAGTTGAGTTTAATATGAACTCGCGTCCCCAAATCGGTGCTCGATACTACTCCCAAAATACTTTAGCTCATAAGTGTTTTAAAGACATCTTTCTTTAATTGAGATAATTACTCAAAATCTAGCCCAAAGGCTCTTTTGGAATCATAGTTCCTTTTTCTTGAAAACTCTTTCTAAAAGACATCTCAAAATCATATTTTAATATGATCATTGATGACTCGGGATATTCATACTGCTTAAACATTGATGGTATATCTAGAGACCATACTGTTTAAACATTGATGACATACTCGATTTGCCATACTAATCATGTTTTAGAAACTCTTTTGCAAAACTCATCTTTGCTCAAAAGAGATAGTACTCAAACTTCTCAAAACTTTTTTGGAAATCTCAGTTTCCTCTCATCTTAAATGTGAAAACATTTATAAACTTCTTTGGGAATACTTAGTTCCCTAATAGCTTTTGAGAAATGAACTCAACTCTTGACTCTTGACTCTTGACTTAACTCGAAACTCTTGACTTAACTTGAAACTCTATATTTAACTTGAAACTTGAGCCTTAAGACAAAGCTAAAACATTCAATAACGACTCTTGAAAAGCTTTAACGACATCGCCTTGACTTGCTTAACTTCTAAGCTTAACTCTTAACT
>NW_006239079.1:893979-906991 GCF_000226075.1 Solanum tuberosum | reverse complement strand
TTTCCGGACGGATTCCCTGCCAACTGCCCAACTTCCAAAGGGAATAACTCACTCATACGAACTCGGAATTGAGCAAACTCGGTGGCGTTGGAAAGACCATTCCACGAGATTTGTAACCATAATTGGAACTACACCTAACTCATCCTGAGCTAGAAGTTATGGCTGCTCAAAGTTGGCCCAAAAACTCACCTTTTCCATACTTAGCCAAAATTTTCCAGATTTTTAAATTCCTTCCAAAAATAGTTAATTCCAATTCAAAGCCTCTTCATAGCTATTTCAAATTGTCAAATGTTACAACACTGGCCAGTAAAGCAACCAAATGTGAAGAGCCACACAATGTCTACAGTTAAGGAGGGAACTACAGATCCAGGACTTTGGCACAAGAGACTAGGACATGTTCCTATGGGAGTACTTAGAAGAATAAATGAGTTTAAAACTAGTAATAGTTTTACTATTGATCATTGTATTGTTTGTCCACAAGCTAGATAGACTAAGATTCCATTTTCTCAGAGTAGTACCACAGTAGATAATATCTTTGACTTGGTGCATATGGATGTCTGGAGTCCAGACAAAGTGACTACTCACAATGGTATGAGATATTTTCTCACCCTAGTTGATGATAAGTCTAGATGGACATGGACCTTCTTGCTTAGTTTGAAGTCTGATGTAATTGTTGTATTGAAACAATTTTTGGCAATGATAAATAATCAGTTTGGAAAGTGTGTTAAGGTGTTCAGGTCAGATAATGGAGGTGAATTTTTGAATTCTAGTTGTTGTGAATTATTTGTGTCTCTTGGGATCATTCATCAGAAATCATGTCCACACACTCCACAACAAAATGGAGTTGCAGAAAGGAAGCATAGACATTTATTAGAGACTGCCAAGGCAATCAAATTCCAAAGTTATTTGCCAGATAGGTTCTGGGGAGAGTGTATAGAAGTTGCAACCTACATTATCAGTAGGATCCCTCTATCTGTTCTGAAAAAAAAGTCACCATATGAATTATTTTATGGTAAACAACCTTCATTGTCACACCTCAGGGTGATAGGTTGTCTTGTTTTTGCTACAGACTTGAACATGCATGATAAATTTGCACCAAAGGCAAGGAAAGTTGTCTTGCTTGGTTATGCTACTAGCCAAAAGGGATATAAACTACTGGATATTGAATCCAAAATACATTTTTATCAGCAGAGATGTCATATTTCATGAGGATGTGTTCCCCTTTCAAACTTCAGGTCTTGGACAAGAAAAGGATCAAGTTGTTTCATTGTCTTATTCACATGTTGAAGATTGTGACCTTACACCTTGTGTTGTATTCAGAAATACAGTAGATGCCCTTGAAACTGTAACTCAACAAGCTGTTGTACCTGACTCCTTTTGTCATGGTTCAATCATTGAATTTGAAGATCAGGTACCCTTGGTTTCTTCTCCTGAACCAAGCATTTTACCAACTCAGTTACCTGTTGCTGCCAGAAGATCTAACAGACCTGCAAAGCCCCCACTCTGGCATACAGATTACATTTTGTCAAAGAACAAAGCTGCAGGTTATTGCTCCTATCCTATTACAGATGTGCTGGACTACCAAAGCATCACACTTGCCTACAAAAGCTTTGCACTAAGTTTTCACAAGAGAAGGAACCTGCTTCTTATCAGGAGGCTATACAAGATCCTAGATGGATTGCAGCTATGGAATGTGAAATACAAGCATTAGAAGACAATCATACATGGGAGATTACTACACTGCCTAAGGATAAGAGGGCAATAGGCTGTAAATAGGTGTACAAGATCAAATATATGGCTGATGGGGAAGTTGATAGGTTCAAAGCAAGGTTGGTAGCCAAGGGTTACAATCAAAAGGAAGGTTTGGACTATCAGGAAACTTTTTCTCATGTTGTAAAAATGGTGACTGTTAGATCAGTCATAGCCTTAGCAGTTGCACAACATTGGCAAGTACACCAAATGGATGTATTCAATGTTTTTCTTCAAGGTGATCTGACTGAAGAAGTTTACATGGATTTGCCCTTGGGGTTTGTCCATCAAAGTGAGAGGGGGACATGGACAGTATGCAAGCTTACAAAGTCACTTTATGGACTTAAACAGGCCAGCAGATAGTGGAATATCAAGTTGACCACAGCCTTAGCTAACTCAGGCTTCCAGCAGAGTCATTATGATTATTCCTTGTTCACAAAATATCAAGGAGAAAAGATAGTGATGGTACTTGTTTATGTTGATGACCTATTGATAACAGGTAATGATCACAAGTTGATCTTGGAAACAAAGAAGATTCTTCAAGACAACTTTAAGATTAAAGATCTAGGTGAGCTGAGATACTTCCTAGGAATTGAATTTGCTAGAAACAGCAATGAGATCCTTATGCATCAAAGAAAATATTGCCTTGAACTGATTTCAGATATGGGGCTATCTAGTTCAAAGCCTGTAGGTTCTCCTGTTGAGTTGAATCAGAAACTTACAACTGCAGAATTTGATTTACACTTCCCTCCTACTGATGAGCAGGATAAGTTGTTGAGTGAGCCTGAAATTTATCAGAAATTGGTTGGTAGATTGCTTTATTTGACAATGACAAGGCCAGACATTGCATTTGCAGTGCAACTGCTGAGTCAATTTATGCACAGTCCTAAGACATCCCACATGAAGGCAGCATTAAGGGTGGTGAGGTATGTTAAACAATCACCAGGCTTAGGGATACTTATGGCATCTACTGCTGACAATCACTTTACTGCATATTGTGATGCAGATTGTGTGTGTTATCTTGTCCATAGGGACCTGCATATAAGTGTATTGTTGTTGTGAATGCACTGATCCTCCTCCAATAACTGCATTGACCTTCTTCCTTCCTTTGAAATTTTCAGGATATCCAATTAGCAAGTAACAATTCTCCTTCACATGTCCAGTTGTATGGCAATGATCACATTTTTTGAGCTTGTTGCAATCTTCCCTAACATGTCCTTTCATATTACAGAAGTCACAATAAAGAGACTGATAATTCTTCCTTGGATTCTACCTATTGTTGAATTATTGTGGTCGACTTGTCCTATTTGTATACATTGCCAAAGACTCCATTCCTTCATTGATATTGCCAACAATCCCCTTTTGACATTCATCCTGTATGACTAAAGCATAGGCTTGGTTCACATTAGGCAAAGTGTGCATCATGAGGATTTGACCTCTTGCTTGTGAATAGCTATCATTCAAGCCCATCATGAATTGAAGTAAACGCTGATATTGCATTTGTTCCACATACTCCTTAGACTTAGAACAATCACAACTAGGTGGAGGCAGAATAAAATAATACTCATCCCACAAGTTTTTCAATTTTGTGTAATAAGCAGAAACAGACAAAACTCCCTGTGTAAGCGTAAATATACTTCTATGCAACTGATACAATCTCGATCCATTGACCTTATCAAATCTCTCTTTGAGATCAATCCATACTTGATGTGCACTAGAGGAATAAATGATTCCACTAAGCAGTTCCTTACTCACGTTATATGTAAGCCAAGAGATGACGATAGCATTGCAGCGATCCCAAATCTTCTTCAATTCTCCTTCGAAATCAATACGCAGCACATATCCATCGATAAATCCTAATTTGTTCCTTCCAAGCAGTGCGATCTCCATTGTTCGACTCCAAATTATGTAATTCTCCATTCCGGTCAATTGAATCCCAATCGATAAAGCTCTTGGCACATCAGAAGAACTCAAGTACAACAGATGATTATGATCAAGAGTAACTGAGCTTCCATTAATGGTGTCTACTGTTGCTCTGCCACTCGATCCTCCTGCAGATGCATCCTCAATCGCTATGAATTAATTCCTGCAAACTTTGATACAACAAAGCTGTAAAATCCTTAGAACTAAGCCCTCGAAATCGTTCCCAATTGCTTTGATACCATGTTAATTTCAGTAACTCTCAACAAGCTAAAATGAAGAATTGAACAATTCTGATTAACGGAGAAGAAAGAGATTCTGCATTGATAAAAAATGTGAATATACAAGTCTAACTGAAAAGATGCTTTACAATGCTTTATATAGAAGCAGCTAGCTATCTAACTGAATAACAAAACTCTAACTAACTTTCTATTGTTAATTAAAAACTAATCGTCAGCTCACTAACACTAATCAATAGCTTTACACTTAACCAGCTGCTCAACAGAATTAACGTGCAATTTATCTTTTGCTTTGAGATCACAAACAAATGAATATATCTAATTAAGCATTTGAGGAAAATCTTGCTTATGAAAAGAATATACTACTAATCTACTATTAGAAGTAGACTATATTATATAAGTATTATAAAGAGTAATGCTAAATGGCCAGAAAATTTGGCAAGAAATTTAAAAAGTCCATAATATCCTTTTTATTTTAAAATAAATTGATCTTTTTTCCATTTTTTAATTAAAAGGTATTAAAGTTAAAGGGTAAAAATATTCAAAAAAATAAAATAACATAGTATGAAATATGTAATTTTACCATTCTGACCAAATTTTCTGGTCAAAAGGATTTTTCCTTTTAGAGATTACGTATGATAAATGGGGTGGAAATTAAGGTACACCATTCTTTAATTATTTGACTAGCTAGACTAGCATGCATGTCAATTCGGAGTTTTAATTATTTAATTTAGTTTAACTATATTTTTTTCCCGATTTTCTATGAACATTAGGGTCCGTCTAACTAGATTTGCACTGAAAAGTTCCATGTTGGGAGTAAAAGAATTCCTAAAAATAGCGATTTCATTTGTGATAAAACTCAAATTCGTGACCGTTGGTTAAGAATAAAGAGCTAGGTATGTACTCCACTGCAAGTACCTTTAGTAATTTTAGTTTTATTTAGTCCAAGAGAGTGGCTCATTTGATCTCGAAGTAATAAATTAGTAATATTTTCCTATTATAAGTCAAAGTCGTTCACGCACGCTTCGATACCAATGTTAGGTTCAATGAAATATTAAAGTTTATGCACTTGCTGTGTAGTTAGACTAATTAATTAATATATTCATTAATTAATCCCATTGGCATATTGTAATGACTTTCAAATCTAAGAAGTATTGAGAATGTATTTATACGTATGCAGTTAGTATAGTATAGTCAGTCATATTAATTAGTCATGTTAATTCAGTTTGATTGGTTAGTTGTAGTTTGTTAGAACTGTCAGTTTGTTATTCAGTTAGTCATGAACTTGTTAGGTGCTATAAATACACATGTACATGTATGTAATCATTTGCGAAGTCTTATTCAAAAATACAGTTTTCTCTCTTCTTCCCTGTATTGACTTTTCCCTCATATGTGAGTTCCTCCATTGATGCTAACATTCAAAGCTTGAGAACCAGTTATGAATTGTTGAAATTAACATGATATCAGAGCCTATCATCGATATTTCTAGCTTCCTCTGTTTCTCAGCTTTCTAGCAATTATTAGCTATTTTTAGCTTGTTAGTTTCTCTTCGTTTACTTCTTCTACTAAACTCACAATGTCTGCTACTGCTGCTGCTACGTTACCTGCAATTGCTACTGCTGGATCTACTTCCATTGATATGAGTGATCCTTTTTATGTACATCCATCTGATAACCCTGGATCATTGATTGTTCCCGTTCCTTTTGATGGAATGGGCTATCGATCCTGGAGAAGAAGCATCCTCCGATCTCTTTCAGTGAAGAACAAATTGGGATTTGTTACTGGAGATTGTAAGAAGCCTGCTGCAAATTCTTCCCTATTGCATCTTTGGTAGAGATGCGATGACATGGTGACGTCTTGGATTCTGAATTCTCTTGCCAAAGAGATTGCAGACAGTGTTGAGTACGTTAACGATTCAGTTGAATTGTGGAAAGAGTTGGAGGATCGTTATGACCAGGCCAATGGTGTGAAATTGTATCAACTTCAAAAGAAGATCAATGACCTGAATCAAGGCGTGTTGGACATCACTTCCTACTACACCAAGATGAAGAAGCTATGGGAAAAACTCAACAATTTGATCGCCAAAGCTCAATGAACTTGTGCCTGTGTTTGTGGTGCCAAGGATAGCACACACAAAGCTGAACAAGACAGGCGTCTAATTCAGTTTTTAATGGGTCTAAATGAAGTCTACACTATCGTCTGAGGCAGTGTTCTTATGATGAATCCCCTGCCCTCAATGGCACAGGCTTTTTCAATACTGATACATGAAGAGAAACAAATAGAATTTAAACCTAGAAGCCAGATGTTAATGGACTTTGTCTCTCTTAATGCAGGTTCTTCTAACCCAAGGAATTTTAAGACAAGTTATTCCACAGGGAATGGCAACCAGAACAAGGGAAACTTTATCTGTGAATACTGTAAACGACCAGGACACACTGTTAGCAAATACTACAAGCTGCATGGATATCCCCCGGACAATTCTCAGTCCACTAGTACTCAAAATGCAGGTTACAACAGGAACAATCAGAGGTACAATAACTCTAGGCCCAACAAAAACAACAATAACAACAGGATTGCAGCAAATGCTCATGGGCCTTCTGGTGATGAAATGTCTGGGAAGGGTGAAAATGATAGCAAAGAAGAACAACCTCTAAGTCTCACTAAGGAATAATATGGACATGTGATGAACCTGCTTCAACATTTCCAAAGCAGTGAGGGCTCCAACATCCCCAATCTTGCAAGTGGAGCAGTAAACTTTCCAGGTATTGTGGTTTGCACCTCTTCTATAGATTTTGAGAAACTTTCATGTATACATTTTAAATCAAAGGCTGACTTGTGGATTATAGACTCGGGAGCTTCCAATCATATAACTTTTAACCAAGCCTCATTATCAAATCCTAAGACCCTACCATACCCTTTACTTGTTTCACTCCCTAATGGATACAAAGTGAAAGTAACACAAACTGGTGATGTAGTACTCACACCTAACATCATTTTGCATAATGTGTTGTTTGTACCATCCTTTAAATAGAATTTGATTTCAGTCCATTCCTTAGTGACAAATCTCAAAGGTGTTATGTCTTTTACTGATGCCTTTTGCTTGTATCAGGCCCCTTTACTGAAGAGGCCTCAGGTGATTGGTAGGAGTAGAGATGGACTCTATTTTCTATGTTCAAGATGCTTGACAACTGACTCCAAGCACTGCTTACCTGGAAAATCTTTTAATTCTTTCAATTCTGATTCCAGTAGTCTGCAAACTGCTGTAACTGGAAAATCTTTCAATTCTTTCAATTCTAATTCTAGTAGTATGGAAACTGTTGTAATGGATTCTGTAAACTCCCTTTCAAGTAATAAAAATGAGTTACATTTTGTGAATTCTTGTTTGTCTCTTGAAACTAATGAAGATTTATTATGGCACACTAGACTAGGCCATGTACCTTTTGGTCAAAATGAGGGCTATCCCATCCATACCAGCCAAATTTTCCCAGAAACAACCTTTTCTATACACTGTCTGTCCTATGGCTAGACAGACCAGGTTACCTTTCCCTCAAAGTACCAAAACCACAAGCAAGATTTTTGAGCTTCTTAATGTAGATTTGTGGGGTCCCTGTCATGTATCTACTCATGATAATTATAAGTATTTTCTGACTACGGTGGATGACCATAGCAGATCCACATGGACTCACCTTTTGAGCTGCAAAAGCAATGCATTACAGACTATAAAAGCCTTTGCCACCATGATTGAAAACTAGTTTTCTACCTCTCTCAAAAGCATTAGGATAGACAATGGGCTCGAATTCACTAGTAATGAAGCACTCTCATTTTTCCAGTCAAAGGGCATAATTCATCAGAAAACTTGCCCATACACACCACAGCAAAACAGTGTGGTGGAGAGAAAGCATAAATATCTCCTTGAAACTGCTAGAGCCCTTCTTTTCCAATCCAAATTACCTTTAAAATATTGGGGGAGTGTGTATTGACTGCTACACATCTTATAAACAGACTTCCTACATCTTATAAACAGACTTCCTACATCTTATCTGAATAATAAATGCCCTTTTGAAGTCCTATATAAGAAACAACCAAACTATTCTTACCTTAGGAGCTTTGGTTGCCTTTGCTACCCTACTATTCCTAAGGTGCATAGAGATAAGTTTGAACCAAGAACAAACCCCCATGTTTTTGTAGGATACCCCTTTGGGACAAAAGGATACAAGGTACTGTGTCTAACTACCAAAAAGATACATGTTTCTAGAGATGTGGTCTTTCATGAAAATGTTTTCCTTTTCGCTTCATCTTTACACAAAGGCACTTTTCCTTCTGTTTTGAATTCCATTCCTTTCATACAACCACACACTAATGCATATGATGTTGTAGACTGTGATACTACTGATAACATTTTATCTCAACCTATATCACCACTGCCTAATAATAATGACATCATCGAGCCTCCTTTACCTCAGGAATTGCCTTCCTCTTTGCTCCCAGGACCAGGAGACACAGTTAGACGATCACATAGAAACCACCAAGTACCTAAACATTTAAATGACTATTTCTATTCCTTACCCTCACATAAAACTATCAATACAGCAGCCACTACTCCCACATTGCAACCTCCCATCATGCCACTAAATGCCATTTTCTCAAATAATAGCCATGTTGCTCCTGAAACCTTGAGTCTCAATAATCAATTACTTGTTCAAAATGTATGTCATGACAGTGAACCATAATCTTATGAAGAAGCATCACTTTATCCTGCTTGGCAAGCTGCTATGACACAAGAATTTGAGGCCCTTCACAATAATAAAACTTGGGATCTGGTTCCTTTGCCAGTTGGGAAGAAAACTATTGGTTGTAAATGGGTGTACCAAGTCAAACATAAAGCTGATGGTAGTGTGGAGATATAAGGCACGATTGGTAGTAAAGGAGTATACTCAACAAACAGGCATAGACTATACTGAGACTTTCTCTCCTGCAGTGAAGAGAGGTTGGGACATTTTCCAGTTAGATGTTAATAATGCCTTCTTACATGGAGACCTCGATGAGGAGGTTTACATGGACCTACCCCCTGGTCTTGAGGTAACTAGTTCCCCTGCAGTATGTAAATTGAACAAGTCACTTTATGGCTTGAAACAGGCCAGCAGACAGTGGTATGAGAAACTGTCAGAGGCTCTCTTTTCAAAGGGTTACACCCACTCCATAAGTGACTATTCCTTATTTCTGAAGAAATCCAATCATTCTTCTATTTTTGTAGCAGTATATGTAGACGATGTGATCATCACTGGGACTAATCCATCAGATATTCTTCAACTCAAGCAGTTCCTTCATGACACCTTCAAAATTAAGGATCTTGGTAAACTTCATTATTTTTTAGGTCTGGAGATATTGTATGGAGAGAGAGGTATCATAATGTCCCAAAGGAAGTTTATCTTAGATTTACTCAAGGAATATGGTTGTCTCCAATACTCCAGCTTCTCTTCTCTACCTGATCTAAATGTTAAACTGAAAGCCAAAGAAGGCATTGTTCTGTCTGATCCTACATTCTATAGAAAAAGTGTAGGCAAGTTGAATTTCCTTGTCAACACCATATTAGAGATAGCTTATGGTGTCCAACATTTAAGTCAGTTCATGCAAGATCCCAGAGAACCCCACATGCAAGCCACTTATCACTTACTCAGATACCTCAAGAATGATCCAACCTTAGGGATCTTTATGTCTTCAACCCCAGACTACTCAGTTCATGCCTATTGTGATTCGGATTAGGCAAGATGTCCTGATTCTCGAAGGTCTGTCTCTGGTTACATTGTACTTTTGGGGAAAACACCTATCAGCTGGAAGTCTAAGAAACAAGAAACTATTTCCTTATCTTCAGCAGATATCTCACTTTTTTTATGTTCACAATTGTAAGGGGACCAATGTAAGAGAGTGTGAGTAGGATATTCATTTAAATGGCGGAACCTAACTCATATCTCACATTACCTTAAACAGAGACATCTATGGGACAGAGAATTCAACACCTAATTCTAACGGTATACTCCTATTTCAATTAATTTACTCTACTTCTTTTATTTTAAAAAATAAGTGTTCATTTAACTAATTTTAAAAGGAGACATTTAGTATTTGCAGTAACGGTAGAAATATCAAATTATTAAACCATACTATGAAGATTTAAGAAGAAGGAACTAAATATGATAGGGATCATGTCTATTTTCGATAACCAGTTTGAATGAATCATGGTGTGACGTATAGGAGACCGGTGAAACAATGTAAGAAAAGGAACATGGACTTCACATGGTGGTCATTGACTTAAAAAAAATTATTGACAAGACTCTGAGGGAGGTTCTATAGAGGTGCATGGATACCAAAGGCGTTTTCATTTTATATATCGAAATAGTTTATCTTCCTGAATAAACTGATTTTTTTATTTCGATCCCGAACTATTCAAATTTCTTTTAAGCTGTTACAAATTTTAGAGATGAGCTCCTATTAACATTTTGAATTTTTTGATATCTTATTCACTCAAAATAATTCATATTTACGACATGTAAGAGTTTTAAAATTTGTGTTAAGCGCTGAATATATAAAGAATTATTTGCTTGACTATTATTAATACAATAAAACAAAATAGCGGTTGGTGAAAAAAGTGTCGGAAATGATAGATTTTCTTAGGTCTAGGAAAGGGGAAACTGTGAAGATTTCTGAAATTCTGTTTGGTATCATTTAAAACACGTTAGGGAACCTTTTCTTTTCAAAAGATTTATGTCATTTGGATTATGAAAGAAACACCAGTGAGATCAAACGTGTTTTTAGTAAATTTATAGAATTGGGAGCTATGCCAAATATATCCCTTCTTGATTCCTCGTCGTGCTCCTGAGACGTGTAAGATTATGAATTACACCATCCCCAAAGAACTCGAAGTTGTTTGTGAATGTTTACGCAATAGGGGGTGACCCCAAAAAAACAAATACTCTTTCTGTCTTTCCTTTTACACGCATATTAAAAAATTATAAATAAAAAAATAATTTTATTAATTCATTTCAAAAAAGAAATTTAATTGATGTTTTCTTAATTTAGTAAGTTAAACAACTAGTTCATTTGTCCCTAATTACTTGTCCGCTTTTCTTTTTTAAGTTATTCTTAATTATTTGTCCATTTAGACAAATCAAGAAACGATAAAATTGTTTTACCTATTATACCCTTAATTAATTACTTTGAAAATGTAGAATTATTTGAATGTTTTAAGTTTTAATTCATCCATTTCATAATTAATAAGGATAAATTGATAAACTTAATATGTCAATAATTATTTTCTTAATAGGTGTGCCAATTTTAAACATGGACAAGTAATTAGGAATAGAAGAGTATTTTTACTTCAAAAGTAAAATAATCAACTAATATGAAAAGTGAGTGTTTAGTTCGGCATGATTACCGTGGAAGAAAATCACATGCCGGGATTTTGGAAACATCTTTAAGTTTCTTAAAGTTATTTAGGAAGGAAAGTAAACTATATTTAGATGGATGAGTAAGAACCTCTTTGGATTGATTTAAAAAATAGCTTAAAGTTAAAAACTAAAGGTCAAATTGAAATGACTTTTAAGTTAAAAAATAAAAAGTAGGGGGGGTGGGGATACTTTTAGTTTTTAACTTATTTTAAGTTCTTTTTTTTCTTCGCCAAACACTTTCAGAAAATCAAATATTGACTTAAAAGTAGGTTTGACAAACTTTTAAACCAAACCACACCCTCTAAGTCAACTTCAATTATTTGTATAATATTCTCTTGTTCAATATAAACAATAAAAAAAATATTAAAAACGTGACTGGATATTAATTAAATAAAAATTAATTAATATATTCTTTTTGATTCTTCTAAAAAATATAGATAATCATTATTTGGAATTTAAAAATACTTGAAAACTTTATAACTATTATTTCAAAAAAAAGGGTAATTCTAATTTTTTAAAAAATGAATAATACATTTTTATTTTTTTAAGAAAATCATTCATGAACTATAAGAAAAATGTTAACAAAGTCGGTATAATATTCTCTTTTTACGTTGAAAACTGTCGTCGTTTTGCTCCCTTACACTTTGTTTTAGATGATTGTTCTGAAAAATCGTATTGTACTGTTTTAATAAATACATTGTTTGAACAGATTGTATCGGTCTCTATTGTAAGATAATGTCACATATCCATAATTTGAATGATAAATCTATATAAATAAATAAAAAATGAATAGAGCTACTATGAAAAGATAGGGATAAAAAATGAAATACGACTATTAAATAATAATTAATAAATAAAAATAAAATGCAAAGAAAGTATTTTGGTAACAATGTGATTACACCAAATGGATCGTTATATAAAATGAGTATTTTCTTCATTAGCTAAGAATGAATTTTAATGATACAATACAATTTAATACAATACAAGTCAACCATTAATGACTTAAACTACTATACTTATATATGGGTATGGCAATAGACAATCTTCTCATCATACTTGCATGTGTTATTTGGTATGTTATTGTTGTCAAATATATCAGATTTCTATCCTCTATTTGAGGCTCTAGATCTGCAGGGATTGAGAAAGCAGACGGAAATATATCAGAGTCAATTGATCAATATCTGGAGTGAAATTGTAAAGGAAAAAAGGCAGGCAATTAGCAGTCATAGCTCGGATATTTTGGATGTCATGATTGATAGTGGATTCCCAGATTTACAGATCATGAATATCTTAGTGACAGTAATATCTCAACTTTTTAGAACCAATATACTCTGGTTTCAAATAGATGTGAAATTTTTAGGCAAAACTAATTGAGGCTGACATGACACAATCTTGTTCTTGAATTTCAGGAATTAGTGGGTGCGGGTTCTAACACCACAACCTCAACAATTGAATGGGCAATGATAGAGTTGCTGAGGAACAAGGGTGCTATGCACAAATTTCAGGCTGAGCTTACAAGTAATTTAAGGGAAACTGATATAATCACAGAATCAAACATCAGTGAACTTCCATATTTGGCTGCTATTGTCAAGGAGACATTGAGAATCCATTCACCTACTCCCTTCTTGATTCCTCGTCGTGCTGCTCCTGAGACGTGTAAGA
>NW_006239079.1:855231-893575 GCF_000226075.1 Solanum tuberosum | reverse complement strand
GTCAGTCCCGCCCAGGGTGTAGGCTCGGGGTGTGACAATAAATTTAATGCTAAATAGAGTATATTAGTAATGTTTGATTAATAATGCTTGTATTAATTAGTAATGCTTGTATCAATTATAGATAGATTATTTTTATGCATTGTTTAATTAGGTGCATTAAAAATAACATGTATTGCATAAAAAAAATTATTTACAAAGATACTCTTCACAATTATGGTGGAAAAGATTAAAAAAAAGTTTTAAGGGGCAATTGGGTCTTTAACCATGCTAATGCATGCATTAAAACCATTGCATTACTAATACCTAGAATCCATGATATTAGTAATAGTGTAATACACACTTTAATACACAATAGAGTGTATAACTAATGTTTATATTAGTTATAAATAGGTTAGAAAAAAATACCAAACAAGGTATTAATAAAACATAAAGTAATAATTTCTATTTCTAGCTTTATTATTATATATAAATTTGGCGATAAATTATTGTTCAATATTAAAGTCTCACATTAGTTAAATGTATGAGATTCAGTTTTGTTATATGGTGGAGATGTGAGACAAGTGATCAAGTTATTTATATGTTATATTAAGAAAATGAATAGATTAAAGAATATGTAAAAAGACTATTTTTTTTGTATTTTAGTTTCTGGCTAATACACGTAGAGTGTATTAGGAAAAATAATGCATGCATTAGCTTTGTGTATTACTATAAATAATGCTTGCATAAATTAAACACTCTATTGTGTATTAAGGTGTGCATTACTAATACCATGAATTTCTAGGTATTAGTAATGCATGCATTAGCATTTTAAAGACACAAATACCCTTCAAAAATACTTTTACATATTTTTCACCATAATTATGGAGGATATTTTTGTAAATAAATATTTGTGTGCAATACATGCTATTTTTAATGCTACCAAACCAAACAATGTATAAGAAATAATTTATGTACAACTAATGCAAGTATGACTAATACAAGCATTATTAAAGCAAGTATTTCTTATACACTTTATCTAACGACTCCTCCATATACAATAGAGTGTTTAACTTATGCAAGCATTATTTATAGTAATACACAAAGCTAATGCATGCATTATTTTTCCTAATACACTCTACGTGTATTAGCCAGAAACTAAAATACAAAAAAAATAGTCTTTTTACATATTCTTTAATCTATTCATTTTCTTAATATAACATATAAATAACTTGATCACTTGTCTCACATCTCCACCATATAACAAAACTGAATCTCATACATTTAACTAATGTGAGACTTTAATATTGAACAATAATTTATCGCCAAATTTATATATAATAATAAAGCTAGAAATATAAATTCTTACTTTATGTTTTATTAATACCTTGTTTAGTATTTTTTTTTTCCAACCTATTTATAACTAATGTAAACATTAGTTAAACACTTTATTGTGTATTAAAGTGTGTATTACACTATTACTAATATCATGGATTCTAGGTATTAGTAATGCAATGGTTTTAATGCATGCATTAGCATGGTTAAAGACCCAATTGCCCCTTAAAACTTTTTTTTAATCTTTTCCACCATAATTGTGAAGAGTATCTTTGTAAATAATTTTTTTTATGCAATACTTGTTATTTTTAATGCACCTAATTAAACAATGCATAAAAATAATTTATCTATAATTGATACAAGCATTACTAATTAATACAAGCATTATTAATCAAACATTACTAATATACTCTATTTAGCATTAAATTTATTGTCACACCCCGAGCCTACACCCTGGGCGGGACTGACACTCGAAGACCATTGTTGGCCCAAAGCGAACCCTTTGCCTGGCTTACATAACTTAGCAGAAGACTTAAACTCAACAAAGGTAAGTTCATATAGTAAACTGGAATGTTATAAATGAACATTCAACTGGCCATTAAGGCAAACTCAAGTCTCAACATGGAATAATGACAATGAAAAGACTAAACAACTAACATCTGACTGTCTATGAAGCCTCTAATAACAACTGAGATGGATGTTGGGACAAACCCCACAACAACCTAATTAAGTAAACTAGAAAATAATGAAATGGATCCTCCGAAATGCAAGGACGCTCACCAATAGACTCTGAACTGCTTACTGGATCAATGATGCGCCGAAATGCCAATCCTAGTTACCTGTGTTTGCATCATAAGACGATGCAGGCCAACTGGCATCAGTACATTGAATGTACGAGTATGCGAGTTGGAAAGCTAAACATAACATAGGCTTGAAAATGATCTAAAAGAAACACTTACCTTGGCTCTTCTCAATTCATGAATACTTAACTGAACGCATTTCATTATAAAGTAGTTTAAGACAAGTGCAACATAAAGAAAAAGAAAACTGTTTAAAACATGTTGTCAACTCATAATCATAAAATCATAAAAAAACATAACATGATCCCTCTGAAAGTCTACTTGTGCAATGCATGAATGAAGTCCCATACCCCATCCATACTAAGCAGAACCCCTTGAGGAACCATGCAATTACTGTTGTGGGAGTTTCTCTAACCGACAAGCAACACTTAAAAACTATAGTGATGATACAACGTTATTAGCCCCACGCTGCCCGGGCCATCTTATACCTTGTCGTGGTACAGAACCTGAACTACTAATTGGATCCACTAGTCTATGAGAAAAGGATTCATCTAAAAGTATGACCATTTTCTACCCATGATGGTTACATGGTTTATGGAGACTTGAGTTAATGTGAACTCGCATCGCCATATCCGTGCCCAATACTACTCCCAAAAATATAATATATATTAGCTTTTATGTTTAAAAACATACTTGTTCTGTGATTTGAGATTAGTGCTCAAAAACTTAGCTCAAAGGCTATCTTAGAAATCAAAGTTTCCCCTCTTGCTTAATTATGAAAGCATTTACTCTTTTCTGAAAATTAGTCTGAAGGCTCTTTGGAAATCGAGGTTTCCTTTCTTGTTTAAATGTGAAAACATTTTAAACTCTTTGGGAATACATGGTCCCCATATACTTTTGAAGAAAATGAACTTCAACTCTTTACTCTTTGCTTAACTTGAAATTTAAGTCTTAGAACAAAGTTAAAACATTTGGAAAAGACTTTTGGAAAACTCTAAGAACTTCTCTTGACTTGACTCCTACTTCTTTTGACATTGATCCTAACTTTCCTTGAATAGGATTATGGATTCAAGGTTCATGATCTCATGTTTATGGATGATTTCATGATGTTTAGATATACCTTAGAGTGTTGGAATCAACTAGAAAATATATGTACATTGCTAAGGAACAAGTACGAAAAGATAGGGAACGAATGGGGAGAAATGGCGTCCCTGGAACTTTGAGAGGCGCAGGGCGCCAGCCCTCAACATTCAGAGACCAAGTTGGGGTGCTCTGGCTGGCACGACGCCCCACCTCCTTCCCCAAGTGCTTGATGACTTTTCTTCTCCGTTTTACAACTCTAAACCCTCTAAACTTTAATGGTTTTTTTCCCAAACACTAAGGATCATTTATACCCTCGATATATGATAGATTCAAACCGAAATTACACCCGAAAACATGAATCAAATCGCAAGAAACTTCAACAAAACAACCCAAAAGAATTCAGACGAATTTCATCAAGAACTCGAAGGATTTACTTTCAAATCACACATATTTCGCTGAATTTAATCATGATTGGCGCGTGGATGAACTAACCCAACGCTATGTGATCTCACATACCTTTTTAGGGATCACCCACGACGAAATCCACAAGTTATCCTTGACGAAATCGACGAATCTTGCTTCCTCTTTTCCTTTCTCCTCTTTTCTCTTTTCTCCAAGTCCTAGCGTGAACTCTAACTTTTCTAAACTGACCAAAATCTGGTTTTACCCCAATTAATCTCCTAAAAACGAATTAGAATAATTAGGTAAGGAAAAGACTAAATAACCTTTCTAAAATCCGAATTAGACTTTCCTTAATCCAACAACCCAAGGAGTTATGGCCATTTGAAGTTAACCAAAACTCAACTTTTCCTAACTTAAACAAATTTCCAGATTTTTATTCTTTCCAAAAATGACTATTTCCAATTATTAGCTTTTTCCTAGTTATTTCAAATTGCAAGATGTTACAATATCTCCCCCTTGGGAACATTCCTCCTCGAATGAGATTATTCTTACTAGGCTCAGGGCGTAACATCAAGTTCAAACACCCAACAAGCAAATGCAAACAAACAACATGCTTACCCATAAATAAATACTAAGAAAGGATTAGTACCTTGATCTAGAATTTCTCCGGGTTTGAAGAGATGTGAATATCTCTTCTTCATACTTTTTCACCAATAGACTTCTCTCAAGTCACGATACATCTTGGTGGAACTCGGATGAATGGAATATCTGGAGCTTTAAGCTTCTTCCATGATCCTCTCTTGGGTTCCATCCACCATTGATACACACAACCTACCTTGATGTCTCAACACACCATCTCCCCCTTCTTCAAAAGTTAATACTTTTTGCTTATGAACATTTGCCATCAATTCAAGAAAGATAAGGTCTTGGTCTTTCTCACCTTTTACTTCTGACACTAATGATGATTCAGCCCCATTCATCACCACTATTCCTTCTCTTGTGGAATCCGTTAGTCGAACTCCTAATCATGTAAGTCTATCCACATCTTTTGCTAACTATTTCTTATCTTCCTCAACATGGGCGGTACTACCCATAGACAACCTGCTCAAGGCATCAGCAATAACATTAGCCTTACCTGGGTGATAAAGAATACTCATGTCATAATCCTTGAATAATTCCAACCACCTTCTTTGTCTGAGATTAAGCTCTTTCTAGGTGAACACAGATTGAAGACTATTGTGATCAGTGAATACATCAACATGCACACCATACAAGTACTGACGACATATCTTCAAAGCGAATACTACAGCAGCCAACTCTAAGTCATGGGTGGGGTAGTTCTTATCGTGAACTTTCAACTGTCTAGAGGCATAAGCTATAACTTTGTCATTCTGCATTAAGACACAACCCAACCCAACTCTAGATGCATCACAGTACACCACAAAACGTTGAGTACCTTCTAGTAAGGTCAAAACTGGGCAGTAGTCAACCTCTTCTTCAATTCCTGAAAGCTTTTCTCACAAGCTTCAGACCATTAAGATTTCCCTGTCTTCTGAGTTAACTTAGTCAAATGGGATGAAATAGACGAGAACCCCTCTACAAACCTTTTATAATAGCCAGCCAAACCCAAGAAACTCATAATATCAGTAGGAGATGTGGGTCTAGGCCAATTCTGCACTGCCTCTATCTTCTGGGTATCAACTCTATTTCCATCTCCGAAAACTATGTGGCCCAAGAACGCCACAGACTCAAGCCAAAACTCACATTTTGAGAACTTAACATACAACACATTATCTTTCAAAGTCTGAAGAACTATTCTGAGATGGCCAGCATGATCTTCTTCATTTCTTGAATAAATTAGTATGTCATCAATGAAGACGATAACAAACATATCTAAGTAAGGTTTGAAGACTCTATTCATAAGGTCCACGAACGTTGCTGGTGCATTGGTCAAACCAAAGGACATGACCAAAAACTCATAATGATCACAACGGGTCCTGAATGTTGTCTTGGAAAAATCACATTCCCTTACTTTCAACTAATGGTAGCTAGATCTGAGGTCAATCTTAGAAAAACAAGAAGCCCCTTGAAGCTGATCGAAAAGATCATCAATTCTCGGAGGAGGATACTTATTCTTGATGGTAACTTTGTTCAATTGACGGTAATTTATACACATCATAAGGAAACCATCTTTCTTTCTCACAAACAAGACCGGAGCTCCACAAGGTGAGACACTTGGTCGAATGAAGCCATTATCTAATAGATCATTTAACTGCTCTTTCAACTCCTTCAACTATGTTGGTGCCATTCTGTATGGCGGAAAAGAGATAGGACGAGTATCTGGAAGAATGTATATATCAAAGTCTATTTCTCACTCAGAAGGGACTCCGGGAATATCATCAAGAAAGACTTCTGGAAACTCTCGTGCTACTAAAACTGACTGAATATGAGGTATCTCAGTACTAGAGTCATTAACTCGGACTAAGTGATAGAAACACCCGTTAGAAACTAATTTCCTTGCCTTAAGGTACGAAATGATACGACCCTTAGGCACTGCTGAACTGTTTTTCCACTCTAAGATTGGCTCATTTGGAAACTGAAACTTAACTACTCGAGTTCTACAATCAACTGAGGCATAACAGGCATGAAACCAGTCCATACCAAGAATGACATCAAAATCTACCATGTCTAACTCAATTAAATAAGCCATGGTGTCTTTGTGATGGACGGAAATGACACAATCACTATAAACTCGCTCATCTAGAATAGACTCTCCAACAGGTGTAGAAACACAGAAGGGTTCACACAGTTTCTCAAGAATAACATCAAACTTATTTGCAACATAAAGGTTAACAAAAAATAAACTTGCTCCTGGGTCTAGCAAAGCATAAACATCAAAAGTAAAGACTTGGATTATACCAGTGACCACATCTGGAGAATTCTCTTGCTTTTGTGACTATTGATAGCATACAATCGGTTTGTTTCCCCGCTAGTACCTGAAGTAGCTGCTCGAGGTGCAACTCTGTCTGATGGAGCAACTGAAGAAAGTTGGGCCCTATTGCCCCCTATTACCATTACCTTGCATGTTCTCAGGACACTCCCTCATAAAATGACCGTTCTGACCACACTTGAAACAACCAGTAGAGCCCTCACGACAAATACCTGAGTGGTTTCTGCCACACTTAGCATATGCAGGAGGCTTACTACCCCTTTGTGCCATACTGCCTTGAGAATAGGCAGGTTAAGCTCTGAAACTCTGGGAATTCTGACTATTGTACTCACTTTTGTTCTTAGGTGCAGGTGCACTAGCAGATAATGGGGTAGGTCCCTTCTGTTTCTATTGGAAGGAAAACCAATTTGCACTACTCTTTTGCTGCCTGAACTTGTTCCCTGATGTCTTAGCCCTCTTATTCTTAAACTCTTCTCTATCCTTCAGCTTATCCTCCTCAACTTGTTGTACATGTATCATTAGCCTTGCTATGTCCATATCCCCTATCAATATTGCTGCCTTGCCTTCATTGCTTGACTGACGAGACAATCCAGCAACAAATAAACTAATCTTGTTCTTCATTTCAACAACAATCTCCGGGGAATAGAGGGAAAGTTGTGCGAACTTCAAACTGTACTCATGAACACTCATAGACTCCGAATTAAGGGTAAGAAATTCTCTTATCTTTGCCTCTCGCAACTCACGGGGAAAGAAACGTCTCATGAGAGCACTCTCAAACACAGCCCAACTCAGTATTGACGCATCCTCAACCCTATTCTTTTTCCATTGGTCGAACCAGACTCTAGCGATACCCTTCAGTTAGTATGCAGATAGTTCCTCCCTCTCAGCATCAACAACATACAATATCTCAAAAAAATTCTGAAGTACTTCAACAAAGTTCTCTAAATCCTCTGTGACACTTGAACCTGTGAAGCATGGTGGATTCATCCCTAAAAACTCAAGGATTCTTGAAGTATCAGCCACATCATGTCGATTACTTCTCCGTCCAACTTGATGAGTCGCAACTTGGCTTAACATCCGGATAGTCTCACGGAATTCAGCATGGTTAACTTGCCTTTGAGGTTGTACTTCAGGTGCATTAGGTAACTCCTGCTCATCAACATTTCTCCTAGCTGGACGACCTCTAACTGCTCTTCGTGAAGGCATGATTATCTGAAACATGCGCAAGAACGAATTAAAGGGAAACCTTTTGGAGACCAAGATCTAACACACGAAATGAGTATGAAAGAAGTGAGAAATTTTCCTAAATGTTGCAGCCTAATAATTATAGATGTGGCTTCACACCGATAAATAAGACTCTACAGACACGGCTTCATAAACTCCCTAGGACTCTTAAACTTTGTGCTTTAATACCAAGTTTGTCACTCCCCGAGCCTACGCCCTGGGCGGGACTGACACTCGAAGACCATTGTTGGCTCAAAACGAACCCTTGGCCTGGCTTACTTAACTCAGCGGAAGACTTAAACTCAACAAAGGTAAGTTCATATAGTAAACTGGAATGTTATAAATGAACATTCAACTGGCCATTAAGGCAAACTCAAGTCTCAACATGGAATAATGACAATGAAAAGACTAAACAACTAACATCTGACTGTCTATGAAGCCTCTAATAACAACTGAGATGGATGTTGCGACAAACCCCACAACATCCTAATGAACTAAACTAGAAAACAATTAAATGGATCCTCCGAAATGCAAGGAGGCTCACCAACATACTCTGAACTACTCACTGGATCAACGATGCGTCGGAATGCCAATCCAAGTTACCTATGTCTGCATCATAAGACGATGCAGGCCAACTGGCATCAGAACATTGAATGTATGAGTATGCGAGTTGGAAAGCCAAACATAACATAGGCTTGAAAAGGATCTGAAAGAAACACTTACCTTGGCTTTTCTAGACTCATGAATACTTAACTGAACTCATTTCATTATAAAGCAGTTTAAGACAAGTGCAATATAAAGAAAAAGAAAACTGTTTAAAACATGTTGTCAACTCATAATCATAAAATCAAAAAAAAAACATATCATGATCCCACTCAAAGTCTACTTGTGCAATGCATGAATGAAGTCTCATACCCCCATCCATACTAAGTAGAACCCCTTGAGAAACCATGCAATTACTGCTGTGGGAGTTTCTCTAACCGACAAGCAACACTTAAAAACTATAGTGATGATACAACGTTATTAGCCCCACGCTGCCCGGGCCATCCTATACCTTGTCGTGGTATAGAACCTGAACTACTAAGTGGATCCACTAGTCTATGCGAAAAAGATTCATCTAAAAAGTATGACCCTTTTCTACCCATGATGGCTACATGGTTTATGGAGACTTGAGTTAATGTGAACTAGCATCCCCATATCGGTGTTGGAAATCAAATTTTCCCCTCTTGCTTAATTATGAAAGCATTTACTCTTTTCTGAAAACTAGTCCGAAGGCTCTTTGGAAATCGAGGTTTCCTTTCTTGTTTAAATGTGAAAACATTTTAAACTCTTTGGAAATACATGGTCCCCATATACTTTTGAAGAAAATGAACTTCAACTCTTTACTCTTTGCTTAACTTGAAATTTAAGTCTTAGAACAAAGTTAAAACATTTGGAAAAGACTTTTGGAAAACTCTAAGAACTTCTCTTGACTTGAATCCTACTTCTCTTGATGTTGATCCTAACTTTCCTTGAATTGGACTATGGATTTAAGGTTCATGATCTCATGTTTATGGATGATTTCATGATATTTAGATGTACCTTAGAGTGTTGAAATCAACTACAAAATATAGGTACATTGCTAAGGAACAAGTACGAAAAGGTAGGGAACGAATGGGGAGAACTGGCGTCCCTGGCACTCTAAGAGGTGCGGGGCACGAGCCCTCAACAGTCAAAGACCAAGTTGGGGTGCTCTGGCTGGCGTGACGCCCCACCCCATTCCCCAGGTGCTTGAAGACTTTTCTTCTCCGTTTTTCAACTCTAAACGCTCTAAACTTCAATGGTTCTTTTCCCAAACACTAAGAATCATTTATACCCTCAATATATGATAGATTCAAACCGAAATTACACCCGGAAACAAGAATCAAATCGTAAGAAACTTCAACAAAATAACGCACAAGAATTCAAACGAATTTCATTAAGAACTCAAAGGATTTACTTTCAAATCACACATATTTCGCTGAATTTGATCATGATTGGCGCGTGGGTTAACTAACCCAACGCTATGTGATCTCACATACCTTTTTAGGGATCACCCCTGACAAAATCCACAAGCTATCCTTGACGAAATCGACGAATCTTGCTTCCTCTTCTCCTTTCTCCTCTTTACTCTTTTCTCCAAGCCATAGCGTGAACTCTAACTTTTCTAAACCGACCAAAATCTGGTTTTACCCCAATTAATCTCCTAAAAACGAATTAGAATAATTAGGTTAGGAAAAGACTAAATAACCCTTCTAAAATCCGGAAGAGACTTTCCTTAATCCAACTGCCCAACTTCCAAAAGGCATAACTTATTCATACGAACTCGGAATCGCGCAAACTAGGCAGCCTTGGAAAGATCATTCCAAGAGCTTTCCAGCCATGTCTGGAAGTACACCTAACTCATCTTGATCAAGGAGTTATGGCCATTTGAAGTTGACCAAAATTCAACTTTTCCTAACTTAAACAAATTTCCAGATTTTCATTCTTTCCAAAAATGACTATTTCCAATTATTAGCTTCTTCCTAGTTATTTCAAATTGCGAGATGTTACATTTATATACTCTACTAACGACTCCTCATAACTACTCATCTTCCCCAGAGAAGCTGGTTGCGAAAAAAGAAAGGAAACTACAAAACTGTGAAATATTTAATAATTTCTTAAAATAAATGCACTCTAGCTCTGTCCCGTATTGGTTTGTTACATGTACAGTGGTGAGACTGAGACTGTTTCATTCTTAATCAGTTGTATTGGCTTTGAATCCTAGATATAGAGAAAAATATGTTGAAAGTGTCACCCCAAATGGACCCTGCAATGCGCAAATCAAATTTAACCAAAATTCTAATGCGAATTCTGAATCGAGTGAAAAAATTAATAATACTATCAACGATGCTTATTCCTTATGAAATGGGGGCATTATTTTCTTTTTTTAAACGAGCAATCTATTTAAAATGAGAACAATAATGTTAAACGTGAGTTTAATTCGTCTGAACTCTATTGAACATATTATATACATACAATATTCACACTAGCCGAAATTAGCGAATACAAGCAAAATTATCAGCACTTTTTTAAAAATATTTTTTTAGAAAAGTGCTTTTTCAAAAAACTAAATACTCTTTCTGTCTTTCATTTTACACGAATATTAAAAATTTTAAATAACAAAATAATTTTATTAATTTATTTCTAAAAAGAAATTTAATTGATGTTTTCTTAATTTAGTAAGTTAAACAACTAGTCCATTTGTCCCTACTTACTTGTCCACTTTTCTATTTTAAGTTATTCTTAATTATTTGTCCATTTAGACAAATCAAGAAAGGACAAATTTGTTTTACCTATTATACCCTTAATTAATTACTTTGAAAATATAGATTATTTTGAATGTTTTAAGTTTTAATTCATCCATTTCATAATTAATAAGGATAAATTGATAAACTTACTATGTCAATAATTGGTTTCTTAATAGGTGTGTTAATTTTAAAAATGGACAAGTAATTAGGGATAGAAAGAGTATTTTTACTTCAAAAGTAAAATAATCAACTAATATGAAAAATGAGTGTTTAGTTCGGCGTGATTAAGCCGTGGAAGAAAATCACATGCCGGGATTTTGGAAATATCTTTAAGTTTCTTAAAGTTATTTAGGAAGAAAAGTAAACTATATTTAGATGGATGAGTAAGAGCCTCTTTGGATTGATTTAAAAAATAGGTTAAAGTTAAAAATTAAAGGTCAAATTGAAATGACTTTTAAGTTAAAAAATAAGTAGGGGGGTGGGGATACTTTTAGTTTTTAACTTATTTTAAGTTCTTTTTTTTCTTCGCGAAACACTTTCAGAAAATCAAATATTGACTTCAAAGTAGGTTTGACAAACTTTTAAACCAAACCACACCATCTAAGTCAACTTGAATTATTTGTATAATATTCTCTTGTTCAATATATATAAACAATAAACATTAAAAACGTGACTGGATATTAATTAAATAAAAATTAATCAATATATTCTTTTTGATTCTTCTAAAAAATATAGATAATTATTATTTGGAATTTAAAAATATTTGAAAACTTTAAAACTATTATTTAAAAAAAAAGGTAATTCTAATAAAAAAATAATGAATAATACATTTTAATTTTTTAAGAAAATCATTCATGAACTATAAGAAAAGTGTTAATAAAGTCGGTATAGTATTCTTTTTTTACCTTGAAAACTGTCGTCGTTTTGCTCCATTACACTTTGTTTTAGATGATTGTACTGAAAAATCGTATTGTACTGTTTTAATAAATACATTGTTTGAACAGATTGTATCGGTCTCTATTGTAAGATAATGTCACATATCCATAATTTGAATGATAAATCTATAAAATAAAATAAAAAGATAATGAATAGAGCTACTATGAAAAGATATGGATAAAAAATGAAATACAACTATTAAATAATAATTAATAAATAAATAAAAAATGCAAAGAAAGTATTTTGGTAACAAAGCGATTACACCAAATGGATCGTTATATAAAATGAGTATTTTCATCATTAGCTAAGAATGAATTTTAATTATACAATACAATTTAATACAATACAAGTCAACCATTAATGACTTAAACTACTATACTTAGATATGGGTATGGCAATAGACAATCTTCTCATCATACTTGCATAAGTTATTTGGTATTTTATTGTTGTCAAATATATCAGATTTCTATCCTCTATTTGAGGCTCTGGATCTGCAGGGATTGAGAAAGCAGACGGAAATATATCAGAGTCAATTGATCAATATCTGGAGTGAAATTGTAAAGGAAAAAGGCAGGCAATTAAACGTCATAGCTCGAATTTTTTGAATGTCATGATTGATAGTGGATTCTCAGATTTACAGATCAATATCTTAGTGATAGTAATATCTCAACTTTTTAAAATCAGTATACTCTGGTTTCAAATAGATGTGAATTTTTTAGGCAAAACCAATTGAGGTTGACATGACACAATCTTGTTCTTGAATTTCAGGAATTAGTGGGTGCGGGTTCTAACACCACAACCTCAACAATTGAATGGGCAATGATAGAGTTGCTGAGGAACAAGGGTGCTATGCACAAATTTCAGGCTGAGCTTACAAGTAAATTCAGGGAAAATGATATAATAACAGAATCAAACATCAGTGAACTTCCATATTTGGCTGCTATTGTCAAGGAGACATTGAGAATCCATTCACCTACTCCCTTCTTGATTCCTCGTCGTCGTGCTCCTGAGACGTGTAAGATTATGAATTATACCATCCCAAATAACTCGAAGTTGTTTGTCAATGTTTACACAATAGGGCGTGACTCCAACTTATGGGAAGATTTTAAGTTCATACCATTTGGTGCAGGGAGGAGAATATGCCCTGGCTTAGGTTTTGCTCGACAAGAAATTCACTTGATTTTAGCTTGTTTGATCCATTACTTTGAGTGGTCAATTCCTAATGGTGAGGATCCAATGCAGTTAGATATGGAAGAAAAAGTTTGGGTGTTACTCTACAGAAAGAAAAGCCTCTACTCATTGTCCCTATGTAATGTGTATATCTTTTTTGTTCTACACATGCAACATGTAGTACCTTCACTTACAAATAAAAACTATACTATTATGTTCCAAAGCTATCTTATTTTTTAGAATGGAATTAGTTTTTGCATTGTTATGATATGGGTATGGGTAGGGTCAGAAAAAAAAATTAAAGAATGAAGTAGAGTTTCAGAAATGTTTTCCTCAATTATTGAAGGGAAGTCATTTTCCTTAAATTTGAGGAAAATGAGATAATTTGGAAAACATTTTTCAAACATGAAAAAATTGGCCATACCAAACACACCATTTATTTATCAACATTTTCATAAATTGACAACTCTGTTGGTAAGGTGAGAAAAGATAAATGGTTTTTGGATTCTTCATTACGAAAATTATTGGTGAGGTGATTCAGTACACACGTATGTATTTTACTATTTTTTATTCTTTATTTTTTGTCGTCATTTTAGTGATGATATTATCAATGAAGATGACTAGATACTTAATTGATATGAGTTTATTTGTTTTGTATTTAGATTTTTTTATTACATGTGCAATTTAATTTTGATTAAGACTTATTTTATCAAGACCAAGAAGAGTTGGTCGAAATTGGACAAAGTTTCTAATTATTCAATCGTTTTTTAAATAATTTATTGTTGAGTTTTGAATATATTTGTTTTGATGTTACAGTTTTAATTCATTGAATCCAAATAGGTTTTCCACAAAATTTTAAAATCCCCCCCCCCCCCCTCCCCAGAATCAAGTAGGATTAACAAAGAAACTAATTAAGTGTCCATCATACTTATTGATAGTGAAGATGCGCAACTCCAATTTCTAAAACTGTGTATATGACATAAGTTTAAGAATGGTATTATAGAATCCTATTGATAAACTATTGCCTACGTAGCAATAGATGAGTGACTATAAAATATGAAGTCTTGTACATTACCGGGTCGTTTGGTAGAGTGAATAAGAATAATGTTAAATAGAGTGTATTAGTAATGCTTGCAAGTATTAACAAAAATAATGCTTGCATGCATTAGCTTTGTTTATTAGTAATATCTTGTTTGATACTTTTTTTCATACTATGTATAACTAATGCAAACAGTAATTATACACTCTATTGTGTATTGGGGAGTGTATTACTAATACCATGAATTTCTAGGTATTAGTAATGCATGCATTAGCATTTTAAAGACACAAATACCCTTCAAAAATACTTTTACATCTTTTTCACCATAATTATGGAGGATATTTTTATAAATAAATATTTGTGTGCAATACATGCTATTTTTAATGCTACCAAACCAAACAATGTATAAGAAATAATTTATGTACAACTAATGCAAGTATAACTAATACAAGCATTATTAATGCAGGTATTTCTTATACACTCTATTGAGCATTATTTTTATACACTCTATCAAACGACTCCTGCATGTATTAGTTATGTTTGCATTAATTATACATAGATTATTTTAATGCTTTGTTTGGTTTAATGCATTAAAAATAGTATGTATTGCATTAAAAAGATTATTTACAAAGATACCCTCCACTTTATCGTGGAAAAGATGTAAAAAAGGTTTTGAGGGACAATTGAGTCTTTTGTCATGTTAATGCATGCATTGAAATCAGTGCATTGCTAATACCTAGAAATTCATGGTATTAGTAATGCACACCTTAATACACAATAGAGTGTTTAATTTATGCAAGCATTATTTATAGTAATACACAAAGCTAATACATGCATTATTTTTCCTGATACACTACGTGTATTAGCCAGAAGTTGAAATACAAAAAAAAATAGTCTTTTTACATATTCTTTAATCTATTCATTTTCTTAATATAACATATAAATATCTTGATCACTTCTCTCACATCTCCACCATATAACAAAACTGAATCTCATACATTTAACTAATGCGAGACTTTAATATTGAACAATAATTTATCGCCAAATTTATATATAATAATAAAGCTAGAAATAGAAATTATTACTTTATGTTTTATTAATACCTTGTTTGGTATTTTTTTTTCTAACCTATTTATAACTAATGTAAACATTAGTTATACACTCTATTGTGTATTAAAGTGTGTATTACACTATTACTAATATCATGGATTCTAGGTATTAGTAATGATGTGGTTTTAATGCATGCATTAGCATGATTAAAGACCCAATTGCCCCTTAAAACTTTTTTTTTCATCTTTTCCACCATAATTGTGAATAGTATCTTTGTAAATAAATTTTTTTATGCAATACATGTTATTTTTAATGCACCTAATCAAACAATGCATAAAAATAATCTATCTATAATTGATACAAGCATTACTAATTAATACAAGCATTATTAATCAAACATTACTAATATACTCTATTTAGCATTATATTTATATACTCTACTAACGACTCCTCATAACTACTCATTCGCCCCATAGAAGCTGGTTGCGAAAAAAGAAAGGAAACTACAAAACTGTGAAATATTTAATAATTTCTTAAAATAAATGCTCTAGCTCCGTCCCGTATTGGTTTGTTACATGTACAGTGGTGAAACTGAGACTATTTCATTCTTAATCAAATGTATTGGCTTTGAATCTTAAATATAGAGAAAAATTTGTTGAAAGTGTCACCCCAAATGGACCCTGCAATGCACAAATCAAATTTAACCAAAACTCTAATGCGAGCACCGATTGAAAAAAAAAATACTGTCAACGATGCTCATTCCTTATGAAATGGGAGCATTATTTTCTTTTTTAAATGAGCAATCTATTTAAAATGAGAAAAATAATGTTAAACGTGAGTTTGACCTGTTCACTTTAACAGTTCTTAGCTTTTTTTTCTTCAAATTATTTATAGGTTTGCCAATTAAGAATTAAGGAGATTAAGCGCTACAAAAATATTGTGTCTGTTTTTTTTTAATTCGTCTAAACTCTATTGATCATATTATATACATACAATATTCGCACTAGCCGAAAATAGCGAATACAAGCAAAATTATCAGCGCTTTTTTAAAAATATTGTTTTAGAAAAGTGTTTTTTCAAAAAAATAAATATTCTTTCTGTCTTTCATTTTACACGCATATTAAAAATTATAAATAAGAAAATAATTTTATTAATTCATTTCTAAAAAGAAATTAGAAATTTTAAAAATAAATGTGAATATTTTTTTAAAAATAATTGTAGAGGTAATATAGGTAAATTTTAATTGATGTTTTCTTAATTTAGTAAGTTAAACAACTAGTCTATTTGTCCCTAATTACCTGTCCACTTTTCTTTTTTAAGTTATTCTTAATTATTTGTCCATTTAGACAAATCAAGAAAGGACAAATTTGTTTTACCTATTATACCCTTAATTAATTACTTTGAAAATGTAGAATTTTTTGAATGTTTTAACTTTTAATTCATCCATTTCATAATTAATAAGGATAAATTGGTAAATTTATTATGTCAATAATTATTTTCTTAATAGGTGTGCCAATTTTTAAAATGGACAAGTAATTAAGGATAGAAAGAGTATTTTTACTTCAAAAGTAAAATAATCAACTAATATGAAAAATGAGTGTTTAGTTCAGCGTGATTAAGCCGTGGAAGAAAATCACATGCCGGGATTTTGGAAATATCCTTAAGTTTCTTAAAGTTCTTTAGGAAGAAAAGTAAACTATATTTAGATGGATGAGTAAGAGCCTCTTTGGATTGATTTAAAAAATAGCTTAAAGTTAAAGGTCAAATTGAAATGACTTTTAAGTCAAAAAATAAAAAGTAGCGGAGGTGGAGCTACTTTTAGTTTTTAACTTATTTTAAGTTCTTTTTTTTCTTCGCCAAACACTTTCAGAAAATCAAATATTGACTTAAAAGTAGGTTTGACAAACTTTTAAACCAAACTACACTCTCTAAGTCAACTTGAATTATTTGTATAATATTCTCTTGTTCAATATAAACAATAAACAAAATATTAAAAATGTGACTGGATATTATTAAATAAAAATTAATCAATATATTATTTTTGATTCTTCTAAAAAATATAGATAATTATTATTTGGAAATTAAAAATACTTGAAAACTTTATAACTATTATTTAAAAAAAAGGGTAATTCTAATAAAAAAAACAATGAATAATACATTTTTATTTTTTTAAGAAAATCATTCATGAACTATAAGAAAAGTGTTAATAAAGTTGGTATAATATTCTTTTTTTACCTTGAAAACTCTAGTCGTTTTGCTCCCTTACACTTTGTTTTAGATGATTGTACTGAAAAATCGTATTGTAATGTTTTAATAAATACATTGTTTGAACATATTGTATCGGTCTCTATCGTAAAATAATGTCACATATCCATAATTTGAATGATAAATCTATAAATAAAATAAAAAAAGATAATGAATAGAGCTACTATGAAAAGATAAGGATAAAAAATGAAATACAACTATTAAATAATAATTAATAAATAAAAACAAAATGCAAAGAAAGTATTTTGGTAACAATGCGATTAGACCAAATGAATCGTGATATAAAATGAGTATTTTCGTCATTAGCTAAGAATGAATTTTAATGATACAATACAAATTAACACAATACAAGTAAACCATTAATGACTTAAATTACTATACTTATATATGGGTATGGCAATAGACAATCTTCTCATCATACTTGCATGTGTTATTTGGTATGTTATTGTTGTCAATGGAGTATTATACGCTGCCAGCATCCTTTCTTTTCTTGATTTCATTCTTCTTCCTCATCCTTAAACAACTCACACAAAAATCTCGAAACCTTCCACCAGGTCCTCGACCATGGCCTGTGTTAGGAAAAATTCTCCAAATGGGGAAAAACCCTCATATTTCCCTGGCACAATTTGCCAAAATGTATGGCCCATTGATTTCTGTCAAGTTGGGAACTCAACTGGTTGTGGTAGCTTCATCCCCTGCTTCTGCAGCTGAAATCCTCAAGACTCAAGATCGTCTGCTATCGGTCCGATCTGTGCCCAAAGTTGCTATATATGAACTCTCTGTTATTGATCAACACTCAATTGTTTTTTCCAGTGATTTGAGCAATCACTGGAAGTTCTTGCGGGCATTTTGTCGAACACATTTGTTCTCACCCAAAGCGGTCGAGTCACAGACTACTCTGAGGGAGAAAAAAATGTGGGAAATGATAGAGTTTCTTAGGTCTAGGAAAGGGGAAACTGTGAAGATTTCTGAAATTCTGTTTGGTACCATTTTAAACACGTTAGGGAACCTTTTCTTTTCAAAAGATTTATGTCATTTGGATTATGAAAGAAACACCAGTGAGATCAAATGTGTTTTTAGAAAATTTATAGAATTGGGAGCTATGCCAAATATATCAGATTTCTATCCTTTATTTGAGGCTCTGGATCTGCAGGGATTGAGAAAGCAGACGGAAATATATCAGAGTCGATTGATCAACATCTGGAGTGAAATTGTCAAGGAAAAAAGGCATGCAATTAGCCGTCATAGCTCGGATTTTTTGGATGTCATGATTGATAGTGGATTCTCAGATTTACAGATCAATATCTTATTGACAGTAATTTATTTATCACCTCTAAATCAATTTCTTAAAACTAATAGACAAATTTGATGAAATAGGCGTGAGTTTTGTTTTTAAAAGATGATTGAGATGGACATGACACAATTCTGTTCTTCAATCTCAGGAATTAATAGGTGCGGGTTCTGACACCACTACCGCAACAACTGAATGGGCAATGACAGAGTTGCTAAGGAACAAGGGCGCTATGCACAAACTTCAGGCTGAGCTTACAAGTCAATTCGGGGAAAATGATATTATCACAGAATCAAACATCACTGAACTTCCATATTTGGCTGCTTGTGTTAAGGAGACATTGAGACTCCATTCGCCTACTCCCTTCTTGATTCCTCGTCGTGCATCTGAGACATGTAAGATTATGGATTACACCATCCCAAAAAACTCGAAATTGTTTGTGAACGCTTGGGCAATAGGGCGTGACTCCAACACTTGGGAAGATGCATTATCTTTCAAGCCTGAGCGATTTCTAGACTCTAATGTGGACTTCAGGGGTCAAGATTTTGGGCTCATACCATTTGGTGCAGGGAGGAGAATATGCCCTGGCTTAGGTTTTGCTAGACAAGAAATTCACTTAATTTTAGCTAGTTTGATCCATTACTTTGAATGGTCACTTCCTAATGGTGAGGATCCAATGCAGTTAGATATGGAAGACAAGTTTGGTGTTACTCTACAGAAAGAAAAGCCTCTACTCATTGTTCCTATGTAATATGAGTATTTTTTTTATAGTCTATATCCAAGATATAATGTCACTTGGAGTACAAAATAAATGATTTATTGTGCGACAAGTAAAATCGTAAAAATATTAAGTATAACTTGTGTCTTTGGGGTATAAAGATTTTTCGCAAAAGTCGTGACAGTATTGTATGGAGATGTGTTCTCCTATGGTGGATACAATGAAATTTCTTTTAGTTTGACAATATATGAAAAACTTGAATAAGATAATAAATGATTATTATATGTAGCTAGACAGTACACATTATATGAAAATCCTTGAATGATTTAAAATGTTATAAAACTATTCGATTGAATAGTACCCCTATGATTGTGAGATCATTTTATATAAATAAAGATTAATTTCAGTCACATTAGAATGAAACGAAAATATAATTTTACTGCAATTGGTGCACTTATGTATCATGAAAATATTAGAGTGAAACAAATATTGATACAAATTATTTATTTTGATCAATCATGTCAAGGTTTATTGATTATGAAATTTGATCTCTAGAAAGTTGTATGTCTTCATGTGGAAATATTGTCATATCAAATCATTTCACAAGCCAATCAATTTTATATATCGAAATAGTTCATCTTCCTCACTGACTAATTTTTTTTATAAATATCGATATTGTATAAATAGTTATGTTAGGTATATATAATGTACATATGCATTCATATATATTTTTATATATATATCGAAATAGTTCATCTTCCTCAACAAACTAATTTTCTTATTTAGATCCCGAACTATTCGAATTTCTTTTAAGCTGTTACAACTTTTAGAGATGAGCTCCTATTAATATTTTAAATTTTTTGATATCTTATTCACTCAAAATAATTCACATTTACTACATGTCTGAGTTTTAAAATTTGTGTTAAGCGCTGAATATATAAAGAAT
Source organism: Solanum tuberosum (assembly GCF_000226075.1). NCBI lineage: Eukaryota > Viridiplantae > Streptophyta > Magnoliopsida > Solanales > Solanaceae > Solanum > Solanum tuberosum. Next base: position 873,082 of record NW_006239079.1, on the reverse strand, counting down.
TTTTTGCTTGACTATTATTAATACAATAAAACAAAATAGCGGTTGGTGAGTATGACAAGTTGGAATATTTTGGTGTTTTATATATGTCTATTGGCCAATTATGAAATATCTTCTCATTATACTTGTGTTGATTTAATGGAGTATTATATGCTGCAAGCATCCCTTCTTTTCTTGATTCCATTCTTCTTCCTCATCGTTAAACAACTCATACCAAAATCTGGAAATCTTCCACCAGGTCCTCGACCATGGCCTGTGTTAGGAAATATTCTCCAACTGGGAAAAAACCCCCATATTTCACTGGCAAAATTTGCCGAAATTCATGGGCCATTGATTTCTGTCAAGCTGGGAACTCAACTGGTTGTGGTAGCTTCGTCCCCTCATTCTGCAGCTGAAATCCTTAAGACTCAAGATCGTCTTCTCTCAGCCCGGTCTCCGCCCAGTGTTGTTCCATATGAACTATCTGTTATTGATCAACACTCAATTGTCTTTTCTAGTGATTTGGGCAATCACTGGAAGTTCTTGCGGGCATTTTGTCGAACACATTTGTTCTCACCCAAAGCGGTAGAGTCACAGGCTGCTCTGAGGGATAAAAAAGTGTCGGAAATGATACATTTTCTTAGGTCTAAGAAAGGGGAAACTGTGAAGATTTCTGAAATTCTGTTTGGTACCATTTTAAACACGTTAGGGAACCTTTTCTTTTCAAAAGATTTAGTATGTGGTTTGGATTATGAAAGAAACCCCAGTGGGATCAAACGTGTTTTTAGAAAATATATAGAATTGGGAGCTATGCCAAATATATCAGATTTCTATCCTTTATTTGAGGCTCTGGATCTGCAGGGATTGAGAAAGCAGACGGAAATATATCAGAGTCGATTGATCAACATCTGGAGTGAAATTGTCAAGGAAAAAAGGCAGGCAATTAGCCGTCATAGCTCGGATTTTTTGGATGTTATGATTGATAGTGGATTCTCAGATTTACAGATCAATATCTTAGTGACAGTAATATCTCTTTTTTTTTTAGAACCAATTTACTTTGGTTTCAAATAGAAGAGTTGATTTCTCAGACGGTGACTCAATTAATAGTTATTGTCTCAAAATGATAACACTATTAGTTAAGTGACAATCTAAGGAATCAACCCAACAAAATTTGATGTGAAATTTTTAGTCAAAATTAATTTGAGGCTGACATGACGCAATCTTGTTCTTAAATTTCAGGAATTAATGGGTGCGGGTTCTGACACCACAACCTCAACAATTGAATGGGCAATGACAGAGTTGCTAAGGAACAACGGCGCTATGCACAAACTTCAGGCTGAGCTTACAAGTAAATTTGGGGAAAATGATACTATCACAGAATCAAACATCAGTGAACTTCCATATTTGGCTGCTTGTGTCAAGGAGACATTGAGACTCCATTCGCCTACTCCCTTCTTGATTCCTCGTCGTGCTCCTGAGACGTGTAAGATTATGAATTACACCATCCCAAAGAACTCGAAGTTGTTTGTGAATGCTTACGCAATTGGGCGTGACTCCAACACATGGGAAGATGCATTATCTTTCAAGCCAGAGCGATTTCTTGACTCCAAGGTGGACTTCAGGGGTCAAGATTTTGAGTTCATACCATTTGGTGCAGGGAGGAGAATATGCCCTGGCTTAGGTTTTGCTATACAAGAAGTTCACTTGATTTTAGCTAGTTTGATCCATCATTTTAAGTGGTCACTACCCAATGATGAGGATCCAATGCAGTTAGATATGGAAGAAAAGTTTGGTGTTACTCTACAGAAAGAAAAGCCTCTATTTATTGTCCCTATGTAATATGCCTCCATATGCAACATGTACCTTCACTTACAAATAAAAACTGTACTATTATGCTCCAAAGCTATCTTATTTTTTTAGAAATTAAAGGATGTTACTGATTGTGAAATGAGTGTATTTCTAATTGTGAAATGATTGTATGCCTTATGTATTACTGGACTTACGTAACGATTTGGTAGAATATTTAAGAATAGTATTGAATAGAGTGTAGTATTAGTTATCCGAATTTGGTGGACTTTATATGATTTGATAGGCTCGATATGAAAGTATTATCCGAAAAGGAAGGAAGTATCTCCAAAATCTCTTAAAAATTGATTTCTAGTTTTCTAAAATTATAGTCTGCCTATCCTTAGCATTGCCTAATAACTGAGATTGGAGAAACACTAATCACTTTCGGCGCGAGTAGTATTGGGCCTCATAACTCAACTAAGCCAATTCCATTTGGCCCATCTAGCGTAATTGGACAAATTATTAAGTACACAACATTACTTTACCTATTCTCAATATTTTCCTACTCTTTTATTAAAATACAAAAATCCCTTATTTTCCCCCAATTCAACTTAATCGGATACTTTATTATTTGGAAGCCAAATCAGACCTTTCCCAATCCCTAATTTTCGCCCTCAATCTCTCCCATTACAAATTCAGTTATCAAATTCAAATAATTTTGAATTTCAAAAGAATTCTATCACTATTCAACCGGATTCAGAGTTCAAATTAGGTTTTCTCATCTTCTCCATTGTGATTTTCACCTTTTTTTTTCTTTTATTGTGTTTCAATCGTTTTGGCTCTTGCAATATGCATCTAACATCTAACAAATCTCTAATTTTTTATTCAGAAGATCCTAACAGCAAAGAATTGAGTTCTAAAAGGTTGCATGACCCGATAGTCATGACAAATTAAAGTTCTAGCAAGAGAAAATTGGTAAAAGAAGTACATGCATCTACTTCAACAGATCTGAAAACCCCAAAGAAAAGGGGTAGAAAGGTTGCCCCTCCCATTAATCGACCAACATTACCCATGGTATGCAATTTTTATCATATATGTATTCCCTGTTTTTTTTTTAATTTGATGATAAATAATTTCTTATTTTTTTTTATTAAGTATCCTCTATGAAATATGCAGTTGTTTTCCAGATACATTAATTTTTTGCGAATTTGTTTATTAACTGTTATTGTATCAAAAGTGAAGAGAACTGTATCGAAGTTAAGTACTCAAAACACTGTTATGGAAGTATGGTATGGACAAGTTCAAGGTGGGATATGTTAGCGATAATGATGATCCTACAAGGCCAAAGAGTGGCTACACTACACCAGCAGAAGGTGGAGTGATTAATGTAGAATAGTTATGTTTTATTGTATTGAATATACGTTAATTAGTATTTTGTAATATTCCTTCCCATTTCAACACAATTATTCTAAGTAATTATTAATTTAAAGACTGCTTTTGTCAAAAATTGTATTTCAATTTTAATTATTGTTCCAATATATAGAGTTTATTATATAGTATCTTGTTACAAATTGTATCTTATACACCAATACTTGTTGACACCCAATTTTGGACCTCCACAATATACATTAATTATCGAGCTTCTTAAATTTCAAGCAATTTAAAATAATTAGTGTTATACAAGTTTAAGAAAAAATAAAATAATTTGCAAATTATTTTAAATAGTTTCGTCGCTTTTATAATTCTTAAAATATATGTGTTTTATACTTTATATATATGTATATATATATATAATTAGTATACTTTATAAATATTTGGCTTTTATAATTCTTAAAATATATGTGTTTTATACTTTATATATATGTATATATATATATAATTAGTATACTTTATAAATATTTGGAAGTCATCTCAAAAGATTTTTATATTTTAAGCTAAATATTTTATCAATTGAGCTTAGTTCGAATTATAGTAATTTTTAGTTAATTAGTTTAATTATCTTAGATTTGAACCAATTATTTTATTTCGCTAAATAAAGAAGCTCATTAATTAGTTTTAATAATTCGATCTTAGTTAGATTTCGGCCGAAATTGCAAATTAAATTCAATATGACTATACCTCATTTGCAATTTTTGCCCCTTTCTTTTACTTCTTTTTTTTTAGCCTTTGAGAAACCAATTTGGGCCTTTTTACTAGTCTGTCAGCAGCCCACACGACCCATTCCAACTTCCCCTCAATACCCAGCCCATTAACAATACAACACATACATACACCAACCAAATTTCCCAGTCCAGCCCATTCCCCTGACCCGACCCGTCCACTTTTCTATTCTCAAAAGGAACCCAACAACGCTTATTTCAACGTTAACAAGAGAACCCAGCAACACGTCAAGCAAAAGCAGAAAACGACCCCAACGATAGCGACGAAGACGAGAAACAGTACAGCAGTTCAAGACGTACGCTGTGAATTTTGGCTTCTTCCTCGACGTCTCTCTCCGCATTAATGTCGCAGCAGCACGCGGTTGACCCCTTTCCCCTTTCGGAATGGGCCGAAAATCTCGAGAAAATGGTGTTTGTCCAAATTAGTGAAAGGTTTTGAATTTTGAAATGGTTCTTGAATTCAATTTTCATCTTTTTCCCCCCTAATTTCGAACCCTAGTTCTTTTCTATATAATTCTTTTGTTGTTCACTGTATTGGGGGTGGGGGGATTCTTATTCTTTTAGCAATAGAGCAGAGAAGAACTTAAGCAAGAAATCGCTAAAAATATATACAAAAATACGCCTAAGGAACCAGGGGGGGGTTCTTTTTTTTCGGTAGGAATTCTTGGAGCAAAAACACGAAGAGAAAGTTAAGCAAATAGCTTCATTCGAGTCTGAGGTTCTGCCCGAAATTCTCGTCTGTCGTTCGTGTTCGAGTCTCGTGGTGAAGATCGTCTCCTTGCTCGTTTGTCTCAGTCGCTGCCCCAAGAAAGGTAATTTTGTTCCCCTTACGTTCTATTGCTATACGGTGTGTTGTATCACATTTTGTACCTGTTGCGCTAAGTGAAGTCGATTCCTTGCGTTGGTGTCTGTTTTGGTTTCACTTTTATGTGAGTTTTTAGTTATAAATGTGTATTAATAAGCATCAGTGAATTGGTTTCGGAGATTATATTGATCGGCACAAGTTGTTGGCTCGATTTTGTTTTTATATTGGGTCGCTGCCTCGTTTTGATTGGAATGGCAAGGTTCGTTTGCTTTTAAGTTAGATTGGTTAGCTGCATAGTTATGTCTTCCTCACTACTTACTTGCGATTTTGGTTGTCTTGTTTGCCGATTTAAGGTGTCATAGCATTTTCTCATCATCGCTATCTCTATATCATAGGATCTGTTTATGTTCCTGCATTACTTGGATGCCGGCTGTGCTCTCTTGTATTTCAGTCATTAATGTATGTTTACAACTCACCTTATTGTCTTCTTTTCCTTCTAAGTAGCCTTTCGTTTCAATGTTGCCCATTAATCGAAGCTGGAAATCTCAATGCTAAGTAACAGTTAGTCATACCCTCGTTCGCTCGCCGTTATGTGTTCGCTTGCTTTGTCGCTGGTTGTATGAGGTCAATAGCTTGGTCATCTCTACTCTTCGTTTTGTCCTTAATCTGTTTAGTGGTGAAGTTGCTGTTTTGTGGATTGATATTATTGCCCTATGTGTCATTTGAAATAAGCATGCCTTCCTTCATTGCGTTTCTTTCATTTATGGGGTAGGTGTCAAAGTCCTTCTTTCGTTCTTGCGTGAAAGTTATGTGATTTCCATGTCTTACTTCTTAAAAATTGTTATAATGATTAGCGTATGTTTAAACATTTAGGCATGTTTAGTATCGCATAAGTCGTTTACTGCTTGTTTAGTCATAGGAGAGCATGTGATGTATTTTTCTATTTTTGTTTGGAGTCACTGTTAGTTCTAAAAGAAGGGAAAATATTAGTTTATTCATATTTGGCGTTGTGTCAAACTAACGTTTTATTTTATTTTATTTTTACTTTTTTTTTCTTTCTTCCTTGAATTAAATTACGGTAGTATATAATTGTTTAGAATATAGTAATATATAAATATTAAAGTATGGTAGCATGTAAATAGTAAAATACGGTAGTATATAGATTTTAGAATATGGTAGTATAATAAATTTTAGAATATAGTAGTGTAATAAATATTAGTATATGGTAGTGTAGTAAATATTAGAATATAATAAATTTTCTTGTATTATTCATAACTCTTACTTATTGATTCTCATTTTTCGTGTTTGCATGTGAAATTTGTCCGGGTTCTCACGGACTCTATCCTCGCATTCTCCTTTGGGCCACGAAGGCCCATATCCCCTTTAATCCGAGTTAGCTAGATAGTAAAATCGACGAACAGGTCTCAAGATTAAAAGAAAAGCGGAGCAAATCGGGAGTTGAAAAAGATTAGGCCAAAGCCTACCTTTATTTATTCGGAATTGTATTTTGTTATTATTGGGCCTAAGCCCTCGCCATTTTACTTACATTTTACTTACTATTACTCGTTAGTTCCTAGGACAGGTGGAGAAATTGGGCTTAAGGTCCAAAAGAAAAATATTTATTTCATGTTAGACTAGGACAGGTGCAGGTGACTCAAATGGGCCAGAGGCCCAAAACGAAAATGGACCCAAATACTGGTCCAGGCGAACAGAAACCAGATTTGGGTCCAACCTTCTTTCCCTCTTTACTTTACTGTGTTTGTTTGGCTTGCTAGTATTTGTTGTTAATCTTAGGGTCGAAAAGTTCAAATCCCCGGAAGAAACCTATTTTGACTTAATAATTTAACTAAACCAGTCATTGCTTAACAAGACTTAAAAGAACAATTTTTTGCAAAATTAGCTCACTTAGATAATATTTAAGTACTTCCCTTTTTCCCTTTAAAATAGTTCTAACTATAAAACAACTCAAATTTTGCAATTCAAATTAAGTTAAATTATTTTAGCCAAATAATTAATCGCCGGATAACCGCATTGGCGGATATTCTAGGTGCTTTAAAAACCTTCCTAGAATATTAATAGGAGCCCCGAACCCCCTTCAAGTATTTTCAATCGATTTCCTGTTTTAATCTTTTGAAAAATAAGTTTTCTTAATTTTCCTTTAAAAAATTAAGTGGCGACTCTAAACCAGTCCAAAATATATTTTTAAATAAAACAATACTACTGATACAATATAACCATCAGATACAGAAAATCTGAATACTATATATTTTACACTTGGTAAACAACAACTAATTTTCAATTTATTTAGTATCTATTAACATGTGGTAGCCTTGATGTAAATCACAACATATGATACTATATTATTATCAGATACACAATATCCATAAAAATTATTATGTATATGATACACATTTTTATTATCAAATAACAAATTTTTTGTATATGTTACAATTGGTACAAAAACATTAAGTTTCAATATATTTAGTATCCTTTAACTGGTTGAATCTCGTAACATTGATTTAAATCATAACAACTAACATTTTTTTATTATCAGATACAAAATATAGTTGAACTATAATGTATATGATACTAAATAAATTATCAAATAACTTAATTGTTATATACCCCCAACACATGATACAATATGTTTTACACTAGGTATATAACAATTCAATATATTTAGTATCAAGTGGTTATGTTGTTGTAAAGTTTTTAGGTACTGACCATCAAATCAGCAATGAAATGAATTTGTTTTTTACATATTCCTTTCATACTCTCCATTTGTTACTTAATTACATATGGTGGCTATCCCATCACTTCTGTATCGCTAGTATCTAACATCACTACAAGAAAAAGCTTTATTTATGACCAACATTTAGGGACAAGCTAATAATCTCGTCTCTAAAAGTATATGTATTAGGACGAGATTATATTTTGGTCCTTATTCATATACTTTATTGTGAAGGTACTAAATATGGTCCCTAAAGAACCATGTAACTGGTCCCAAATTATATAATTGAAGGCCCTGCAAGGAAGGATTGGGAGAAAGTGGCTCAAATTTAATAATAAATTATTTTTAAAACATAAAACTTTTCTTTTAACAAAATCTTAGGCGCCAAAACAAATTACTGTATATTGAAATAAATATTAAAAAGCTCTCTATTTTCTAAAATTGCAAAACGCTGCCCTAATCTCACATCTATCTCCATATCGCTCTTGCTTTTCCGCCGCAACCCGGTCCTAATCTCGGCGAAGGTAGTTTTCCATCGCAGCTCTGCCCTAAAATCGAGGCAGGTATCTTCTTCCTTGTGTCGTCCTAGCTCTACTCGAGATAGAATTTTAGGTACGCCTCTTTTCCAGTCTGGTTACTCTTTTCTTCCATAGGTTGTATTGGTGGCATTTTTTTCTTGTTTTATTCTAGTTACTTTTCTTCCATTAGCTCTGCCCTACATTATTGGCGTTTTTAAATTGGTTGAAGGCATTTAAACAGAATGTTAAGGACCAGTTTCAGTTTTCGTATATATGATTTCTTATTTTATGTTGACATCCATGGTACAAATAGATTGTGGGACTTTGAAGCCAAAAATTACAAATTTAATATTTTGCTAGTGAAAGTGTAGTTTTGCTATAGAGATAAGTCCAAGCTAGTAGATGCCTGGATATATTTAAAAAATCAGTGCTTTACTTGTAGTGTTGACAGAGTACTAGTTGTTTTATGTAAACATCTATTTTTTTCATCAAAACTCTTAGACTCATCACTTAGGTGCTCAGTTCCATTGTCTTTTTCTCAACATGTTTATATGGAGTTGAACCCTATTCTTTACATGTTATATGACTTAATTTGAAATTGGTTACTCTTGTTCTTCTGCTGTCTTGTGTAGTTGAATTATTTTAGTTGTTGATTCTCCTTTATTTGAATGTTGTTTATTTCATTATGCAAGTCGTGGAAGCACAATCTATATGTTGAACATTATATTATGACCTTGTTTTGACAGGATGTTTATAGATGGAATTTGATTATAAGTTACTTCAACAATGCCCCTCTTCTCGAATAGGAGGGGACTTGATACAAAAGTAGATTATTTAGCGGCCATACACTACATTTGTCTTTGTGTCACGATAAGAAACTTGAGCCATCATTATTTTCCTACTAATGAATTTCGTTAACATTAGAATCTAGTCCTGCCCGATTATTGGAACATTAACTTTTCTAATTAATTTTTCTTATGTTCTTGCAGATTTGTTGATGTTTATGGATAACACTTGATGAAATTTAGACTCCTTTTGAGGTGAACAATTTTATTATTCAAGTGTAAAATTTACATATATTTTTTTGGTAAGCAAATAATTGTACTTACCCATCAGGAAAACCACATTAAGCACAAGGTTGTTGCAAGATTGGGCAAACTACTACCTAAACAACAATTTATTAATTCGTCGGGCAAATTCCTACGACATAAAAAATTTATTTTCTTCTCAGTCGTTCTATGCCAACTTCCAATTTTTTTTGTTAATTTTTAGTGTTGTCAACCAACACAACAAGGTACTTTTTAGTCATTCTGTGATTCTTCTATTTGGTAGTCCTGCAAAGGCTCATGCCTCACCTGAATAATGCATATTACCTCAGAAAAAGAGTTCTTGTGAAAATGAATTTGATAAACTGTCGGTCAATTCTTGCCTTCTTTTGGAAATAGCCTCATTTTTTTCTCTAATAAAATGTAATATACTTCAGCAGCTAAGCACATTTTATAGATATTTGCAATAATTGAATGACCTCTTGCATTTACCACAACCCACTCAATTTCCTCAGTCCATTTTGTTACAACTCTGCTCTGTTCATTCAAGTTGAATATTTCCACCAGATAATAGTAGAGTATTTGCAATGAAATAGTAGGTGATCAAGTGTTCCTGGATGGTCTAAACAGAGAAAGCCTGCCATGTCTTTGATATCAGTCCACTTTGCAATCCTGTCTTTAGTATGTAGTCTTCCATGTAGAGCCAAGAACAAAATGAATATTCACGTAGAAGCACCATAATTGTCACACAAGCCTTCTCCATGAGCATTTAGGGTAGATACCTCTAATCTGGAGATACATGTTATGTGTAGCAAACTATTCATTTGCATAATATCAGGTTCTGTAAGCCTATTTATTTCATATACTTTGCAGCTTCAAGGATTTTTTTTCACAAGCCAACATGCTTATGTTGGTGTATATTATTATACCAATCATTATTTAACGTCATCTCAAAATTTTGTACTTGCAGATTTTGAAGATTGAAGTTACAAGTCAAGATGCAAGTTTAGAAGATGCACAAACTCATTATTATTTTGCTATGAATGTTATGGAATACTTGATATTATAGTCTAGCTAAGATGTTAGCTAAGTTTTTTCTTAGCTATATATATTATCTCTTTGTATTGAGATTTTCAGTAGTAATTCAATATTTATTTATTGAATTTATTTTTTTGTGATATCGAGCTTCTAGAACCAATGGTGGTTAATTAGAGATTAGAATTATTGTTCGTCTCTAATGGTCAATCAAAGACTAGAAATGTTCCTCTCTTAAGGATATATAAGACCAGAAACATTACTAGTCTCTAAATGATATCTAAGACCACACTGTTTTCGTCGCTAAAGAGTACAAGGACCAGGTTGATGCTAGTTGCTAAAGACTATTAACGACTAGAAAGTAAAAAATTTAATTAAAATAAATCGCCTATTTGAGACCAGAAATGTCGTCTTTAAAAGCATGTAACGACCAACGTTTTCGCTCGTCCCAAAATACATATAACGACCAGCTAATGAAACCCGTCGTAGTTAACTTTTAGCGAAGGAAGCTATTAGGACGGGTGGCGACCAGCCTGTTTCCTTCGCAATAGATCATTTGGGACCAGATTTGGACATTTAGGGACAAGATTTCCCTTCCTTAGAGGCTGTTTTTCTTGTAGTGCATCACTTTCCCATGATCCAGAATGCATGAACAAGATCGAAATATTCATTTCGAATCTTCACAAAATTGCGTTCCAAAATTGTTTGAATCAAACTTTTACTGTTTTTTCGAAGAACAGGGAGAAGGTTTCACAATTTGAAATTTTAAAATTATAATTCAGTTAGAGATTTAAGAACGACTGATTGGTTGAAGGAAGAAACGTACGCATGATTTGTGGGAGTCAATTATAATTTCCGTTTTAAACCCTTATTTAACGCATTAAACTGATAACAACAACTTAATAATTTAAGTATCCGCCCTTTATTAATTAAAGTATCAGCCTGCAATATTATGTATCCGAAAGACACTAAAAAAGGGATTTTTGGTAATTAATGAAAGAGTAGGGATAGGAAGTAATTTCTTTCTTATATTATGTGATTTGCCTAATTTTTACATTTTTCTTTGGACAATTTTCGCATATAGCCACTCAAAAATAACTTAATTACGTTCCATAGTTATAGTTTGCTAATTACGATTCCTAGATACATGTTATAGGGAAGAGAGTGGCGAGCGAGATTGGGATAGGGAGGAGAGAGTCGAGCGAGAGAGGGCAGAAAGTGCAAGAGAGGTGAATTGTGTATGTATATCGGCTAGATAATTATATATATGTAATTGATATACATATGTATTTGTATATCTGGCGAGAGAGATTGGGAGAAGGAGGAGAGAGGCGAGTGAGATTGGGAGAGGGAGGAGAGAGGGCAATAATTAGTATAATTCGCATATCGTTTATATAAGTTAAATATTGATGAACATTTTGTCAACGGCCACTAGAGATGTGATCGAGTTCGCTTACCTTCCACTAGTCAAATTTGACGATATAAAGCTTTATACATAATTTATTGCATATAATTTTCTTAAGTCGACGATTAATGTATATCCTTTTTTATATAAGAACAAAAACTGCTGGAGAAAATATTTGGGGGATCTGGCTCTCATATCACTAATTTAATTTATAGTTTTCTCAGGGAAAATGATAAAAATGTCGATAGATTTATGAAAAATAAGTATAGTTTAACAAAATTATAAAGAGATAAGTGTAAAAACACATCTAAACTATCGTCTTTTATTGAGTTTTATACCTAAATTGTTGAAAGTGTGAGTTTCATACCTAAACTATTACTTATTAGTTTGAGAAACACATCTCTAGATCTATAAAAGAATGTCTTGAGTGCTATTCCTCCTAGTCTTAGCAAATATGAATGGATTGCAACACTTCCTAGAGCTTTTGGTTGCAAAATTAGTCAAAACAGATAGAGATTTTCAAGAAAGAGGTACTAGTACTTTCTTTAAATCTTTTCATAGAATATGTTATTGCAATTCGGTATGTATAAAGAGAGCCACTTAATTAGTTAACAAACAATATTCAAAGTGGAGAGGTAGTTTATTTTTCGGGAAAAATGATTTCTTTAAAACTATAATTGGTTTACTGCTGAGACATTAAGGATTGAACCCATCAAACAAAATCATAGCTGACTAAATTACTTTGCTATATGTTTTAAAGGACGACTATGATGGTCTTGTATCTGTTGAGTTAATGTCTTTCAGAGCATTAGCACTCATTGGTGCCATAGTCTTTAACTAGCTTTGAAAGTGTATTACTTATTCTGATGAGGCAAAACGTGTGTATATGCTGCCATATTATAATAACTAAAGTTCATTGGATTCCATGAAATAATATTTCAATCTTGATTAAATTTATGGTGTTATATTATTTCATGATACTATAAGAATATGTTAGATTCCTTTCATTTTTAATTTTATTATGAATTTGTAGGAAAATGTGGGAGATCTAATTTGAAATGGTGGCCTCAAAGTTTATCGATTTATCATACTGAATGATGAAGACTTGTTGAACAATGATGTTGTTTAAATTTATGATTAATTCTTTTGCAATTCATTGGTAGTGCACATCTTGAAACATTGTTTTATTAATATGTGTTGTACAAGAAAAAATTAAAGTTGTTTTTTGAATTTTACTGTAAATCTATACATTTGAATTAATACTTTTAGTCCGAAATTTTTTATTATTATTTTGAGTTCATATTTAGATAGTTTAATTTTTGAGATCATCTTAATATAAAAGTAGTATATACTTCGATTATTGAATATATGCAAAATAGAATTGTAATTTTTTTAATATAGAATTGTGGCTACATTACAGAAATATTGTCTTAGAGCAGATTATAACGACCACACTTTTCAAATGTTGCCTATAAGGTAGAAATGCAACACTTGAAAAGTGTTGTTTGAGGCCATTAAAAGTGTTGTCATATAATGTGTTACAAGTGTGGCCCTTGTTGCCCTAAGGCCACACTTCTTAAGTGTGGCTTCTAAAGCAACACTTGAAAAGTGTGGCCTTAGGGCAAAGGTTACGCTAGATTTGGCCACCCCTAGAAAAGTGTTGTCTAAAGTTGAAAAGTGTGGCCTTTGGTCAAAGATTACGCTTTTTCACAGTTTATGCCACACTTTTCTGGGATGGCTAAAGACCTAAAATGTTGTAGTGATTTAAACATGAATTAAATAAACTAAAACAAGTATCAAATCCTTTACAAAATTATATATATTCCCTAGTACAACTATATGAATTAGTCTTTCAACAAATTAAAATTCTTAATTCCTAGTACAACTTTGAATAAGAGCTTCGTTACTCATACTAACAACTTAATCAATAATACATATAGAATAATAATATGAGGGACATTTTAGGCTGGCTGCCAATTGCAATGGAACTAGCTAGTTCAAAATAGATGCAGTTAGAAAACAATAAGAGTAGTCATCATCATCAATTAAAGCCTCCCCCAATAGTTTTCTCCATTCTCTAGCAATCTATTTTAGTTTCTCCCCCATTTTGTTTGATTCCTTGACAATGATTGACATTTTATGTGGAAGCCAAGAGGCAAATGTTTAGGAAATGCATGTATATATGTCCACAGAGCTAGCTTGGAGCCCTACCCTAAAAAATACAAACGATTTAGCGGCAATAATATAATTATCGCTACATTATATTCAGTGACAATAATAAATTGAGTATTTATAACCAACGCTCTATATAAATGTCGCTACAGACTTTAGAAAGACTCTGAATATAATGACATCAACTCAATTGTCAAAATTTATTGCGCTAAATATTTCGTGGTTATAGTTCTATTCAAGTACAAACACGTTTTCTTTCATTAGCTACATATATTTTCTTGAATTTATTGTATCCGGAGAAAATTTTTTTGAGTATACAAGATCAGAATTAATAATCTTAATTAAGATAATTGGTAGGTTAGTTCAAATAATGTTAAATAAAATTCATTGGATATACTCCCTAGGTGTACCTCCTACGAGATATTATACATCGATCTATTATTGGATCATGTGCAAACGTCTCACAATGGGAAGTTGATAGGAAAAAAAAATTACATATCAGATATAGCGATATTTTGATCGTTTGAAATTATTTTTGGAGAGAACTATAATGGCTATGCCTAAATCATAGCTAAAACTTATAGCAATCTAGTTTGAGAATTTTTTTCTTATATATGATTCAATAAAGTTAAAAATTTAAGACACATTTATTAGTACATGATAATCCTATTTCTATTTTAGGATTAGTTCAATATTCTCATTTAATAATTTCCACTCATATTCAAAAGAAAAAAAAAATTAACAACTGGCACTAGCACACAGCTATGAATATAACTATGCACATGCACTAACATATAGCGCTATTCTATAAAAAGTTAACTCAAGATTAAATGCGAGGTGAACTAACGTGCAATTTATCTTTTGCTTTGAGATCACAAACAAATGAATATATCAAATTAAGCATTTGAGGAAAATCTTGCTTTTGAAAAGAATATACTACTATTAGGAGTAGACTATATTATATAATTATTATAAATATAGAGATTACGTACGATAAATGGGGTGGAAATTAAGGTACGCCATTCTTTAATTATTTGAATAGCTAGACTAGCATGCATGTCAATTCGGAGGTTTAATTATTTAATTTAGTTTAACTAAAAATTTTTCCCGATTTTCTATGAACATTAGGGTCCATCTAACTAGACTTGCACTGAAAAGTCCCACGTTAGGAGTAAAAGACTTTCTAAAACTAGCGACTTCATATCTGATAAAACTCAAATTCGTGATCGCTGGTTAAGAATAAGAGATAGGTACTCCACTGCAAGTACCTTTAGTAATTTTAGTTTTATTTAATCCAAGCGAGTGGCTCATTTGATCTCGAAGTAATAAATTAGTAATATTTTCCTATTATAAGTCAAAGTCGTTCACGCAAGCTTCGATACCATATGTTACGTTCAACGAAATATTAAAGTTTATGCACTTGCTGTGTAGTTAGACTAATTAATTAATATATTCATTAATTAATCCCATTACTGGCATATTGTAATGACTTTCAAATCTAAGAAGGCGACTAATTGAATCTTCATTAAGTGGTGGGAGAATTAGTCAAATTTTTTTATAAATAACAAATATCTTTTTTCAAAAACAATACTAATAAAATGCATCCAGCTATATATCTGGATAAACTGAACTAGAAAAGTTTTCAATTTTGATATAATATTACTTTTTTTTTATCAAACTATACACCCCCAACCTTACGTTTAGCTTTTTGTGTAATTTTTACTCAACGGCCTAAGAGAGAAAAAGAAAAACATTAAAGTATGAAGTAGTTGATAGAAAGAGAAAAAAAAAGAACAGAAAAAAGAATGCGTAATGTCGGTGTCACAATGAGCGTAGTGATCTATACGTATAGCTTTCAGTTGCGAGTTGTGATTAGCGTTTGACCATGAAAATAAAATTTTATTTTTTTAGTAGACATTGTTTTTTATTAAACTGTTACAAATAAATATTTAAAATTTGAATCTACATTTTCTAAATATAAGTTATAATCCCCTCATTTCTAAGAATTAGAACAACCTAACTAATTTATCAGAAACATAAATCAATCTTATGTAACATAGTACTCCTAATATCTCAAAATATAAAGTTGTAGCAGAAATAATCTAACTATAATAGGCAACGCATGCTGTTCAATTAGTTAGCTAGTGGAGTTTTAACGTGTGGAAATTTGTAGCAATTAAAATTTGACGGCTTCCGAGGAAGAGATGCCATATAATAGTACTTTGCTACTCCTTAATTACTTTGTTCATTTTTAAATTTGACACACATATTAAGAAAATAATGATTGACATAATGAGTTTATCATTTTATCTCTATTAATCACTTCCTCAATTTCAAATTAATTGAATTGTTGAGGTGTTTCACACCCTTTAAAAAAAGAAGATAAAGACATAAATTAGGCATAACTTTCCATTTTTACCCTTATTAATTATTATCAAATTTATGATTAAAATAACTAAACATTAATTAATGTAACTAATTCCAATACTAACTAATGAAGGGTAAAATTGGAAGAACATTCTAAAAGTAGTCTTGAAAATTGAACAATTAAGTTAATTTGAAAAATGAAAAATATCTCAACAATTCAATTAATTTGAAATGAAGAGAGTATGAAGTAAATGAATTAAAAATTTAAGATTTTCAAGAAGTTTTACCTTTTTCAAAGGAATTAATTGAGGGTTTAATATGTAAAAAAAAAAATTATCCTTTCTTGATTTATCAAAATGGACAAATAAGAAAGAAAAATTAGACAAAGAATATAAATTTAGCGTATTTGGGGATTTGAGAAGAGCCTCCGTTGCCTTCACGTTTGGTGATCACCATTAATTACTTACTCCCCTATTCGAATGTTTCCTGTGAAAAAACATATGACTTAAAAGATAATATTTGTTACATATATACATATCGAACACAAAAAAAAATCATTTATTTTTTAAAAATACGATATGGTTGGTACAGAACGTATCCTTAATGAATGTGCTCAGTAGAATTTCAGCATTGTAGAATAGACAAAGAAAATGAATTGGTATGTGATATCTCACTTTTTTTATGTTCACAATTGTAAGGGGACCAATGTAAGAGAGTGTGAGTAGGATATTCATTTAAATGGCAAAACCCAACTCATATCTCACATTACCTTAAACAGAGACATCTATGGGACAGAGAAATCAACACCTAATTCTAACGGTACTCCTATTTCAATTAATTTACTCTACTTTTTTTATTTTAAAATAAGTGTTCATTTAACTAATTTTAGTAACGGTAAAAATATCAAATTATTAGACCATTCTATGAAGATTTGAGAAGAAGGAACTAAATATGATAGGGATCATGTCTATTTTGATAACCAGTTCGAATGAATCATAGCGTGGCATATAGGAGACCGGTGAAACAATGTAAGAAAAGAAACATGGACTTTCACATGGTGGTCATTGACTTTAAAAAAAAATTATTGACAAGACTCCGAGGGAGGTTCTATAGAGGTGCATGGAGGCTAAAGGCGTTTTTATTACATTTACTAGAGCGATTAAGGGCATATATGATGAAGCTAAGATCCGAATAAAGAATATGTTTGGGAACTAAGAACACTTTTCAATTGTGATAGGGTTGCACCAAGGATTAACTCTCAGCCTATTTTTATTTACCGTGGTGATGAATGAATTGACTTGGCGTATTTAAGGAGAGGTACCATAATGTATATTATTTGTCAATGACATAGTTCTGATCAACTAGACTCGCAACAGAGTTAACGCTAAATTTGAGGTTTGTTGATGACAAATCCTGAAATCTAAAAGGTTCGAGTTGAGCAGATACACATGAATCACACACTTAATAGGAAAATTTAATTAATTTTCTCTTAATTCTATAAATTGATAAGTAATTTGGGATAGATATTTTTAATAAAGTGGACAACTTATATGAGACGGAAAGAGTAATAATTACTCTCAAAGTTTCAATATTTTTATCCTACTTTCTTTTTTAGTACGTTCAAAAAAAATATTCACCCGCATTTGATGAGATTGTTAATTACTTTACATTTTTAATAGAATATTTTGGAAATTATTTTGTTTTAAATTTATATTCTTGAATATTTTTCTAAAAAAATGTGTCATATAAACCCGCTATTCATAATATAAACTAGGATAGAGTAAACTCCCCTTCACATGTCCAACTTGGAATTATTTTTTTCCCACACTTCTCAAATCTATATATAACT
>NW_006239079.1:842586-854866 GCF_000226075.1 Solanum tuberosum | reverse complement strand
CCAAAACTATAAATAACTCCCCCCTACCCCCCCCCCCCACCCCAGCTTGCTTGTCTTCTTCCTAACTCCTATAAAAGTACTGGCCACCAAAATTCATCATATCCCTTCAAACCAGAGGACCATTTTTGCTCTGCCATGGCGGGTTCTAATCAAACCCCATACTATACTCCAACTTCCAAACCTTCACAACCTACACACCCTTTTTCTTCTTGGAAAAGACTCAATCTTTACTATTCTTTAGCTGCCATCACTTTCCTCTGTTGTGCTTGTTATTACGCCGGCCAATTACAACACACCACCACCACCGTTGGCCTTCACCTCTCTAACATTGCCTCTAGTTGCTTCTCTTCTCAAAACACAACTTCCCCTGTTTTTTCATCTTCCCCTGTTTCATCTTCCCAATTGGATTTCACTACTCACCATTCCGCTGGCGATGGCGATGGAGGAGCTGTGGTTCCAGATGACACAGTCAAGATTTACCCCCCATGTGACGTTAAGTACAGTGAGTATACTCCATGTGAAGACCCCGCAAGGTCGTTAAAGTATAACAGAGACAGATTGATATACAGAGAAAGACATTGTCCAGAAAAGAGTGAATTCTTGAAATGCCGTATACCGGCGCCGTACGGTTACAAGAATCCGTTCAAGTGGCCAATGAGTAGGGATCTGGCGTGGTATGCTAACGTGCCCCATAAAGAATTGACGGTGGAGAAAGCGGTTCAGAACTGGATTCGATTTGAAGGTGACCGGTTTAGATTTCCCGGTGGTGGTACTATGTTCCCTAATGGTGCTGATGCATATATTGATGATATTGGAAAATTGATTAATCTTAAAGATGGTTCTATTAGAACCGCCATTGATACAGGATGTGGGGTAAATTTTTTACTTTTTTTTGCCTTTTATGGGTGTTTTCTTCTCCGTTGTTTACGCTCCATGAATCTTGATTTTTACTATCTTGGATTAGTTTTCATTTCTTGATTTATTTTTTTTATGTAATAGAAGCTAATTTCCCACCTTTTTAGAAATCAGGGGAAGTCTGCAAAAAGTCTTATTTTGATTGAGCTTCACATGCTCATTTCTTGGTTGGCACTGCATGCATGATGTTTCTTCCTAATTCTACAGTGAAATTTACCAGAAATTTGGCAGTATTGCATAAACCATGTTTTAGATCACAAAATTCAAAAGCCATGGTTGATTTCTTTAACTTTGTGTTAATGTCAAATGACGGTTATATAAACTGGGACGAAAGGAATAGTATTTATGAAGCTGTTAAAAATTTACAATTTATGCAGGTGGCGAGTTGGGGAGCGTACCTTTTGTCAAGGAATATCCTAGCTATATCATTTGCACCTAGAGATACACATGAAGCACAGGTTCAATTTGCTCTTGAGCGTGGAGTTCCTGCTTTGATTGGAGTTATTGCTTCCAAGAGACTCCCTTATCCCTCTAGAGCTTTTGATATGGCTCATTGCTCTCGTTGCCTCATTCCTTGGGGCGAATATGGTGCGTACTAATTCTGTTAGTTTTGATCATTATTTAATAACATGACATCGCGATTATATTGTAATTGATGTTTTGATGGATGGATCGATCAGATGGTACGTACTTGATTGAAGTTGACAGAGTCCTAAGGCCTGGTGGATATTGGATTCTTTCCGGTCCACCAATTCATTGGAGGAAATACTGGAAAGGCTGGGAAAGAACGAAAGAAGACCTAAATGCTGAACAAACAAAAATTGAGAAAGTGGCTAGGAGCTTGTGCTGGAAAAAGTTTGTTGAGAAGGATGACATTGCTATATGGCAGAAGCCATACAATCATTTACAATGCAAGGAATTGCGAAAGACGTCAAAAAATCCACCAATGTGTCCTGCTCAAGATCCTGATAGAGCCTGGTTTGTCCCTCTTTCAATCATTAAATGTCGATTACAGGCTATTTATACTGAGGATTTGTCGTATTGATGTATATATTCAGGTACACAGAGATTGAAACATGTTTAACTTCCTTGCCTGAAGTTTCGAGTGAAGAAAAGGTAGCTGGTGGACAGTTGGAAAAATGGCCTAAAAGATTACACGCGATACCACCAAGGATTAGCAGAGGAACTCTAAATGGGGTCACATCGGACACTTTCAACAAGGACTCACAGCTATGGAAACGAAGAGTTTCGTACTACAAGACAGTGAATAATCAACTTGGCCAACCGGGGAGATACCGAAATCTATTAGATATGAATGCCTACTTGGGTGGTTTTGCTGCCAATTTGGTTGATGATCCTGTTTGGGTCATGAACATAGTTCCTGCTGAAGCTAATGTTAACACGCTTGGTGTTATCTATGAACGAGGATTAATTGGAACATACCAGAGCTGGTAATTTCACTAAACAAAAATTACTACTACTACTACGTACACCTCAATCCCAATCAAGTCAGGGTCAACAATATTACTCATATATGAATTTTCACTATGCTTTATTCAATTTTAGTTTACCTTTCTTTTCCCTTTGTTACATTTAGACATTAGTATATTTTTTTAATTTACCATGAACATTTGTTGCAGGTGTGAGGCTATGTCAACTTACCCAAGAACATATGATCTTATTCATGCTGACTCTGTATTTACTCTCTATAAAGACAGGTAATAATTTGTGTACCTTTTAAATTGATCTATATACAACGGTGAAAAACTACACGATCAAAATTATTGTTTTATGTATATATAGTTGATATTGAATCTCTTTGTATGTTCTATTTTGAATTTCCTTAGTGAAAATCTTGATTGTGTATATATACAGATGTGAAATGGAGGATATATTACTTGAGATGGACAGAATATTAAGGCCAGAAGGAAGTGTAATAATTAGAGATGATGTAGATACATTGATCAAAGTAAAGAGGATAACAGATGGACTGAACTGGGATAGCCAAATAGTGGATCATGAAGATGGACCATTGGAGAGGGAAAAACTTCTCTTTGCAGTAAAGTCATATTGGACAGCTCCATCTATCCAAGAATCTTAAAAAGTCCCTACTAGATATTTTTATTTTTTTTGAAAAAAACTTTTATAGATTTCTTCATATGATTCCTCTGTCTTTTTCATCTTTTTACAATTGTGATATATTAAGTTCATATGATTCTTTAGCTACTTCAGTCTCTTGACTGACATGAATGAATGAATGCAGTGGAGTTCCTTTAGTTTTGGCTCAAAAGATGATTAGTATAGCATAACAGCACTAGCAAAAAGAAGCTTACTAATTGATAAAGATACACACTTATCATCTTGTTTAATCAAACATAATGCCTTCATTCAACCTTTAAGCTGTTATGATCACCTTTAATTACCAGATTTAATTTCTTAATTCAATTGTTGGATTTGCCATTTCTTTAGGTGGATCAATTTGTTTGATCCAATCCATTATCCCACCTTTACTCTGTTCATTCTATATTAGTTGTCATATTTTCTTTTTACACGTCTCTTAAGAAGAAGAAAAAATATACTCCTTTAATAACTACTTTACCTTATGTCTGTCTCTACAATAAATTATTCAAGAACATTAAATACTAAGGATAAAACATTGTCCCAAGAATAGTGAAACGTTGAATTTGAAGTCATGCAAATTTTTTAGGGAAGTGGACTGCTGACATAGATGTACTACAATTTTTTAATTATACAGTTAAAGCTGTTCCCTTGTTAAATTAAGCAGCCCTGTTTCACGCTGCTTAGTACTACGTCATCTACATTATCAAATTCATTTTTAGTCAAACTCCCTTCACCAGATACTTAACATCGTACTTTAATTAATTAGTTAACTATAAAAATATCCATCATACTAAACATTTTAGGATCTTGCTTTAGTTAATTTGACTCTCAAAAAATGAATTGTTTCACATAAATTGAAAGAGAGGAAGTAATTTGAATGGAGTTTAAATTCTTGTAAAAGGCAGCATGTTTAAGTGATGAGCTTGAATTCCGTTATGCAATTATTCAGTTAGAAAGCTCACTGAGGCTGAGAGTGTTATAATTACTTTACTCTAATTCAGAGAAGCCGGTAGTTGGTGGCGGAACTACACTTAAGCTTCCATTACAGAGCCAACACTATTATTTATATAGGAAATCTAGTAATTTGTATAAATTATGTATATTGAGCACCCTGTTTTAGTAGCAGCTTCAAATTAGAAATAGTTAAGCACTCATAACTAAAAAATTCTGGATCCGACACTGTCACTCATTCCTACTCCCTAATCCTTATGCATTTGCCAAAGCATTCAGAATAGGCGCCATATGTATCCATGTTGCAAGTAGGGATCGTTTGATAGATTGTATAAGAATAATAGTGAATATGGTCTATTGATAAAGCTAAGATTTAATTATGTTGAGACTAGTAATTGTCACGACTCAGATTATCGTGATTGGCACCCACACTAACCCTCCGGTGGGAGAACCACTATTACAACCCAAACCAAGAAACTAAACTAAAAACTAAGCATAAAAGGATATGAAACAAGTTAAATACTAAATAACGGAATAGGGAGTTCTCATAAATTCCAAACAAAAGTCTATCAACTAAACAAATGCGGAAGTAACACCTAGAACCTAAAAGTCAATGTACCAAAACATCTAAAGTTCAACAAGTCTAAACAAGAAGGGATACAAACCCCAAACTAATGCACTAATAACTAACTAGAAAGTCTAAGTCCGAAATGGTGGACATAGACAAAAGAGAACCCATGGCAGCCCGGAAGAATTGGCTCACCCTTGAATTCAAACAATCACTAATCTTCTAAGCGAGGTCAGTCAATAGCCGTCGGAAGATGTCATGTACTCAACAAAAATAAGAGCAAGTGCAGTATCAGTACACAACCACAGTGTACTGGTAGGATCACGCGGTTATCCCACTAAGTGTAACATAAGTAAGTCAATACAACATTATAAACACATGCATATATCGAACATATACAATATTATCAACATTTATGAACAACTTGACATTTCTCAAGATACACAATTATGACAAGTCATTGGTCCTCTCATGGAACCCAAACCCAAACAGTTAGCATACCGGAACGTGGTACCCGATCCAATGTTTATGCTGAAACATGGCAACCGATCCCATAATTATGCCGGAACATAGCAACCGATCCCAATTAGTTATGTCGGAACGTGGCAACTGATCCATTCAACATACCACAATCACAATCATAAGTATCTTCTCAAGTTCATACAATTTAGTCATGATTCATGGCATTCATCATTCATCTATCTCATTTACAACAAGCGTGATCAATAATGCAACATTCACATATATACAAGTATCATAATGATGCAAGAACACACATACATCACACAATCATAGAATTACAACCATCACCTACCTCGAAACAAGCTTGAAACCCTAAGAAACTTGACCCTTTCCTTTTCGGATTCGTTCCGCTTGTTCTTGATCTACAAATAATCAATATAATACGGGAATCAATAAACAATCACTAATTACCCGGATTACTAACAATTCTAACAACCCTAGATCATACCCATGATCCCAAGTATCCAAATTAGGGCTTTTTCCACCATAGTTTCTAGATCAAAACCATCCCTCATCGATAATTACCCATTCTATTACGTTCTACTGATCGAAAACAAATTCGAGGAGTTAAAATCTTACCTTTAGCCTCAAGAATGGTGGAAAACTGCCAAGAACTCATATGGGGTCGTCTTCTAGCTCTCAAAGTCGAAAAGTGCAGAATAAAATCATTTTGGGGTTTATTTATGACCTTAAGTCACGTCGAACTCGCCACAGCGGCCCTCACCCCGCTGCAGCGGCAGAAATCCCGCCCCAGCGGCTTGCACGGAACCAGTGAGCTATTTTAATAATTCCAAGACCCCCATTTCACAACACACCTTTACCCAACGACGCTCAGAAAATACCGTTCACGCTAAGATTGATTCTGGGAGTTCTTCTCATCTGAATTCAATTCCGTAAAGTCGTACGGATTCCTTAACGACTTATCTAACTACTCATGTAATCAAATTCATAAATAATTCACCCGAATTCTACCAGATTTCCCTACACCTTAATGACTCCGATTTCGTCCAAATCTGGACTAGGTTGGGAAATTCCAAGTTACTACGAAAAAGTTTTCCGACCCAAAAATTTTCCCCGTTGGCTTTTCTATAACGACGGAACCCGATCGTTACAGTAATACTGAGATTAGTTCTTATCCATTGTGTGGTTTGATATATTGAGGACAATTTTGTCTTTAACCATGCTTATCCATGTACTAATAAGTAATAACCCTAGTATTGCTAATATCATGATTTGTTATGTATTAGTTATACACCCTAAAATACTAATATCCTATCAAATAAAGTATTAAATAATACATTCTAATACATCCTACCAAACGACTAACAATTTGTTTTAATTTCAATACACTGACAAAAGAATTTGTAACCTGCAAAATAGGAGTGTTAATCTGTTACAAGAAGTATACAAGTTGTATCCACATATGTGGAGGCAGAGCTGACTGTTGTGTATCAAAATTCTATATTAGGTTGTTCATGCATAATGGCCTGTTTCAGTCTCCCTTGAATAATTATAAATAGAATCCTTGCTGGAACAACATACATTAACTCAGCTGATACATACAGTTCTTTTGAAGAAATAGCATGAAGTCCATTGTTTCCCTTGTGGTACTAGCAATTGTGCTTCTTCAAAGCCAAGTGATTCAATGTCAGGAGCAGACAACAACATGCTCAGCATCACTTAACAACTTGAACATCTGCGCGCCATTTGTGGTGCCAGGGATAACCAATCCAAACCCCAGTTTCGATTGTTGTTCTGCCCTTCAATTAGTGGACCATGAGTGCATCTGCAACACTCTCCGCATCACCGCTCACCTTCCCTCTCAATGCAACCTTCCTCCCCTCTCTTGTTGGTCAGTAATATGAAAAATGAACATATTAGTTTCTTGAAATTTAAAATGATATACCTCTCGTTATAAAAGCGATTCATATATACCTCTATTGTTATATAAATAGCTCACATTCTTAGTGCTTACTGACTTTTATTTTTTGCTGCAGAAAACTGAGCTGTATGTTGAATGCTGCCAATTATTCCTAGCTATAGCTATAGGAGAATAATATTCAAATTTTCTAAGGCAATATACGTCGTCGCTTTATTTTTTTGTTTGTGTTGTTGTTTAGGGAGATATGCTATGTCCTATGTGAACTGCTAGTTAGCAATCTGATGTAATGTAGGTCAGTGAAGAGTCTTTTATGTGTCATGTGAAATCAATAAGACAAACTATAGACTCTGAGTTTGATATTTGGAGCTAGTTTCTAAATTTGTGGGGGCAGAAAAGATTGTCTTATAAATCTGATTCTATTTCACAAGAAAATTATGTCTTGGCTTTTGCTTTTATTTGTTGAAATTAAATTAAACATGATTTTACATATCATAGGTTTGTTATATAGAACAAATAAAAGGGTTATAAAAAGGAATTTCCATATTAGTTGGCAACAAATTGTGAGAACCAATTATTAAATTAAGGCATAATACATGAATACGCCTTTAACTTGAATTCCACTCACATTTATGTTCTTCAATTTTGAGTGTGCATAATTAAGAATTTATACTTGTATAAAGTTGAACAAATAAACATACACATCCTATATGGCAATTTACATCCTATGTGGTGTCCTACGTGTATTATGCCACATAGGATACATGTCTATTTGTTTAACTTTATACAAGTTTAAATTCTTAATTGTGCACACCTAGATGGAGGGCATAAATGTAAAATGAGGCCAAGTTAAATGGCAAATTTATGTATTATGCCTAATACATAAACATGTCCTTTTAACTTGATTTCAACTAATATTTATTCCCCCAATTTTTGAGTGTGCACAAGTAGACATTTAAACGTGTATAAAAATAAATAAGTAGACACATGCATACTACATGGCATAAAACATGTAGGACGTCACGTATGATACAAAATTGTCACATAGGATGAATGTGTCTATTTATATAAGTTTAAGTGTCTACTTATGTACATCCAAAGTTATAAGGCATAGGCGTAAACTGACTACCACTTTTGATACTTCTACTTAGGGGAAAATTATTACAATTAAACCCTCATCTTTGTTCCATTGATCTGAGAAAATAAATTAAAATGATGATATTAATATACGACTTTAAAGTACACAATTTAAAGCATCAACCCAACAATGCTAGTCCAAGACCAGGTTACGTGATTAGGGGACAACATTGCCCTAATGGCCCATGGACCTGTGTCTGTTTTGTGTATCAGAGGACGATCTCCAATATGTGAAGATCTTTTTCAATATGTGACTGGTGGCAAATGGGTGAGTTGGGTCAAATTTGGGCGGGTTGAAAATAGGTCAATATAAAATGGGTAATAATTTAATCCGCCCATATTTGATATGAGTAAAAATTGATTGGGTAAGAAATGAGTTGGGTAAAATACTAGTTTACCCATATTTTCATGAGTAAATAGTACTCTACTTAAGAATTCAATATGGAGAAAATATTTTAGTCTTTTTTAGATGAAATTTTGAAAATGCTTCATTTAGTTTTATTGTATCATAAAAGTAAAAAAAAAATACTTATAACTTTTCAATATAAAATAAAATTATGTAATAACAAGGGAAAATATTTTTTATTTCAAAGTAAATGAATATTTGCATTTTAGGACTAAAACATGCTTAATGCACTTTAAGCAATGTCAATACTAATACATAATTTGCTTATTTTACACTATGTATTTATTATCCAATATAAAATTAAATAAAAATAAATAAATTATAAGTAACAAAAGAAATGTACATTTAAAATATATATTTTTGGAGGGCCAAAAGACTTCACCTTTTCAATTATAGTGAAAAATAATTAGTTCTATAGAAGAACATAAAAAACAAGAAAAATTAAAATATCTTTAGTGATGAATTTATAGTGAATAAAAGTTAGAAGCTTAACCCATTTGACTAATCCATACTTTACCCATAGTTTACCCATATTTTTATGGGTTGAATATGGGTATCAACCCATATTTTACCCATGTAAAAAATCACTCACCCAACCCAATTAAAATATGAGGGAATTGGACGAGTTACCAAAATATGAGTTCATTTTGCTGGCACTATGTGACACAAATCATTTTAGTTGGTTAGCTATATCAACTGTCTACCTTCTTGGTGATGATTTGAATACTCCCCTATTTACTTTCACCATTCTACTAGGGCTGTACAAAACTTAAATTAAAATCAATAACCTAAATTTAAAAAATTTGTTATTGATTTATTGGTAATTGGTAAATGATTCAACAGTTAGTGATTTAGATTTAAGAGTTTGGTCGAATAGATTATTACACGTACATATATAACTAATGATTAGTTCATCTTTTTAAATTGTGTTCACCTTATTAGGATGAAAACTAAAAAGAAAAAGTATTTATTATGGAGTATCTCATATTAATCTTGATCTTAATTAAAGTGCAATGTATTGGAGAGAGATAAGAGTAAAGTAGTAAAATTTAGGTTTTTATTTAGGCTTAATAAATAGTGAGACCTTTAAACTTGATACGATATTTTATTTAGACACTCAAATCAAGTCATGTTTCAATTAAACACATTCAATCCAAAAATTGAAAAAAATTACTCGTGCTTTCATTTGTCTATTAGATAATTACGTTAACTACATTAGAATATGTCATTTCCTTCAATTATACGTATTAATTTCAAGTAGAGAATGTATGGGTTTTTACGGTTTATTGAGGTATATGCATATAACTACAAGAAGTGATATATTTTATATGATTGATTTAACTATCTAATTGATGAATGAGAACACACGCAAAAAAATCTCAAAATTTGAACTAAAAGTTATGAAAAATATGTTAGAACATACCTCAAATAATATGTGATATGTGATAATGTGTGATATACACTCTCTTTTTTTAATAAACATTGTCACATGAATTACCATTGTGAAAAACTAATTTATTATGGGGTAGGGGTAGTGGATCGTAGGTTGTTGTTCATTTTCAAGATATAAAATTGAGGTAACGAAGGTATTTGAGAAGCTACCTTAGTGTTGGTTGCAGAGGAAATGAGGATTTTTTTTTTCTTTTTATCCCTTTTCACCAACGTGTAGATTTTTTTATTGAAGATTTTGAATGCAATTTTGATCAACTTTCGTTATTAACTTATTATATTAATTGTGATTCAAAATTTCGGACGTTAGGTGGTGTTTTTTTCCTTTATACTGGGTAATACTTAGGTAATATGAATTATTAAAAGCAAGCCAGATAAGTACTCATCACGTGGCATTTTTTCCACGTGGTAATTCATGTGACATTTTTTTTTACAAAGAGAATCTAATATATATACCATCATATATTACTTGAGATGCGTTTGTCAAATTTATGAGTTATAATATAAGTGTGTTTTTACCCTCACAATAATTTAGGTGTGAAACTCAAAAATAATAATTTAGGTGTATTTTTGACACTTCATAATCTAAAAACGTGTAAGCAAAAATAAAGAGAAAATGACATAAATAGTCCCTTAATTATAGGAGTAGGTCTAAAATAGTCCATTAACTATACACTTAACGAATTTAGTTCTTTAACTATTCAAAAACTTATCAGCTTTGGTCTCTTAACTATACACTTACCGATTTTAATCTCTTAACTATAAACTTATCGATTTTAGTCCTTTAAATATTCGAAAACTTATCAGGTTTGGTCTTTGTCTATTTTTTTAATACAAATAGCTTAGGTTTATATTAACGGAATCAATGCCTCGAGAAATTAAATCATTTAGCAACTTTTTCTTCAAATTAACCTTATGCGAAGAACCTTAAACCTCAACGATTTTAAAATAAAATTCACGAGAAAAGAAAATATAAAATCATAATTTTATTCAACAGAGGATAAAATGAAGCATATTATTGTCACTAATGACTTGAATATGCTAAACTTTATTATAAAAAGAAAAAAATTATTACACGTTAAATCCAAAATTTGTACTCCAACTTCATTGAATGGAATTTGTTTAATTTTTCAGAAATTGAAATTTATAAAATGGTAGATTTGTAAAAAAAAAAATTAAATGGATCAATTTGATTATTCTATTCATTTTATTTTACGTAAAGAAATTTGAGTAAATTAAATAAAATTTGCACGGATTAGCAGATTCAAGTCATTAACAACAATTATATGCTTAATTTTATCCTCCATTGAATAAAATTAGGACTTATATCTTCTTTCCTCATTAATTTTATTTTGAATCGTTGACGTTATTGTTCTTTTCATAAGAGTAGTTTGAAGAAAAAAGAGCGGAAATAGAGAAACAACTTAAAAAATGGATTAAAGATTTAATTTCACGAAAATTTTCGTTAATATAAACCTAAGCTTTTGTATTAAAAAAATGGACAAAGACCAAACCTGATAAGTTTTTTAATACTTAAAGGACTAAAATCGGTAAGTGTATAGTTAAAAGACCAAAACTAATAAGTTTTTGAATAGTTAAAGGACTAAATTCGTTAAATGTATAGTTAAGGAACCATTTTAGACCTATTTCTATAGTTAAGAGATTATTTATGTTACGGAGACAAAAATTCATGTCTTACATGCCTAAGTACGTGTATACACACATTTGATCCGCTAACATTGATATGTGTTTATTAAATTAATAAGTGATAATTTAGATATGTTTCTCACACCGGGGCAGCAGTCAAACATGAATTCTGTGATGTGGACATTATGCTATGGTAACTCTTGTTGAAAAAATGACTTTTATTAACCCAAAAAAAGTATATAGAGAAGCGAGATATTGTGATGTGAGGACGGAAGAGTGGGCGCCAATGGAGAAGCACAAGGACCCAATTCTTACCTGTCAAAACTCGTCGTCTTTACATTTATAGGGTCCCAATTTCCAACCACCCTTATATACCCACGCCCATACTCCCGTCAATTCATTACCACTGTCTCAAGATCCACTCAAATCCTCTCAAAAATGAACTCATGATACATGGGTAAAGCCAGCAGATGGTTACGTTCGCTTCTCGGTTCCAAGAAATCGCCGTCGGAATCATCACCGCCGGCGAAAGACGGAAAGAATAACAAGCGGGGTCTCCGGAAATCTTCCAATGGAAGTGGGAGAAACACTGGACCTGAGATTGCTTATGGGAATGAAGACCCACCGGCGAGCCCTTATGCGGAAGCACTGGACGCAAACAAGCACGCTATAGCGGTTGCGGCAG
>NW_006239079.1:836329-842431 GCF_000226075.1 Solanum tuberosum | reverse complement strand
GGTTGCAGAGGCGGCACTGGCCGCCGCTCAGGCTGCGGCGGAGGTTGTTAGGCTTACAAGTGGTAAGAGGTCTGCTTCGGCTTATGCGAGTAGCAACACCGAACGCCGCCGTGAATGGGCTGCCGTTAAAATTCAGTCAGAATTTCGAGCTTACCTGGTTAGTGTTTTTTTTTTTTATTCGTTTCAATTTGTTTGTTTGCTTTTAATTCAAAACTTTTTAGAACGAGGATTAAAATTAAAACAAATAAATTGTAATATGATTTTAGTAAAATTAGTTGTTATCAAGATTTGTGGTTGGGGAGGGAGAATTGAAGGAGACAACTGACAAGTTGCACAGTAACTTCGCAATCGTAACGAAATGATACCATGGGTTTCAAAACTATCCACTCCTTCGTGTCTGTTAAGTCACTGTCACTCTTTTTTGAATCTTCCATTAATTAATTTTTTGACCTTGTGTCCTCTTCACTTCTCCTGTACCATCAATAATTTGTTCTTTTTTTCATTTTTTTTTAGCTAAACCTCTTGGGGTTTCAAAAAGTGTGTATAAAAGATTGCTTTTTTTTTGTTTTGTTTTTTGGCAGTATCAGCAAAGAAACACTGTTCATTCCAAGGTTTTAAAAAGAAGTATAAACTTTTTTTTTTGACAAACCTCATTTTCCTACCTACCTGGATCCAAATCAATAATTAAAACAAGGAGGGCGGGCATAGCATACTAGAGAGTTGGTTCATCTAAAGTCTTGCTGAACTTAAGTAATGGACTAGGTGAAGTGACTTGTCTTTCTCTACTATAATGGAGTAAGATTTTTTTTCTTCTTATGTTAAGTGTTGTCAAGATTGAGGAAAAGGACTTCCCAACCACCCTGTTTCACTCCAGTTAACTTAACAAAATAATAGCTCATTGGTGTCCATACTAATATTATAATCATCATTAATGGTGATGAATATAGTGACAAGTCTTTAATCTTGTTTCCTGGAGAAATTTCTTGAGACAAGTTGACAATTTTAGATTAATTGGGGTGCAGTGTGCCGCAGCACTTTGTGATTTTAGGTGCAGGTTTAATATAAGTAAATGTTTTTTCAACAAATTTCAGTTGTATATGTAGAGTCGGATAGGAGGAAAATGAGTCTACCTTCAGCTGCTGCCGACAGTATAGATCTGCAACAGGTGCTAATTGAACACTTAAAAGGTTCAAAAATAAGCTGCCTATGGACTTCACTGGATGATACCTACTAGATAAAATTAATATAACTCATGCAGCATGCATGATTCAAGAAGAGGATCAAGCACATTGCTGCTGTTTTTTCTGTTTGCTCCTCATAATTTATTGCCATAGTGCTTTGTATTCAACTATAAAGAATTATTGCTTAACCCACCCTGATGTATGGGATCAAATAAAACTGCAATATCTTTTTGGGTAATACAGAATTTTAATTCATGAGCTAGGCACTGGATGCTACTGGTTAATTGCGATGGCTAAGATTAATTGACATTTTTGTTCTGTGGGGGGCATGTTGTAGGCTAGAAGGGCACTGAGGGCACTTAAGGGACTAGTGAAGCTGCAAGCACTAGTCAGAGGTCGTATAGTGAGGAAACAAAGTGCAGATATGCTCCGACGTATGCAAGCCATGGCTCGAATCCAGGCCCGAGCTTCTGCCAACCGGAATGTAACTTCAGATCCTTCTCATTCCAGCATCAGAGCTTCACGATTTGAGCATCCTGTAAGTATTATATTTTAGAGATGAGCCATGGACAGCCTTGTCTAAACATACTGTAGTCTTGACCTCATGATCTCAGTAAAAGCTAGGGTCTTTTGAATGTTCTTTTGTCGACAAACTATTGTTAATCTTCTTCAACTGGTAAGATCTTGAAGTGTAAATGACTCATGCAGGAATGTTCTTAGACTAAAATGTTGCCTCAATATACTTGGTCAGAGCGACTGTTTACACTGATCAATTTTGAACTTGTACATTGATTGGATTGTATGGTAACCATTTTCTATTTCACCAAAAATCTTGCAGGGCATTGCAACTCCGAGAAAGTATGATCCACAGCAGTATTCATTCAATTGTAAATATCATGGGCCAAACCTGAAGGTAGCACTCACCAGTAATTCTGAATTATATTTTATTTTCTCTTCGCAAACTTCACATGGAAGCATATTCATTCTCAGAGATGTCGGCAGTTCCTAGAAGTAAAAGGGACCTTATTTATCCAGTAAAACTCATTTCAGTTAGATGTCTGCCAATTACAATCATGCATGCATTAATGCATCTGTTTTTTTTCCATATTAAATGCAGAAATCTGGTTCCAAATTGAAACCACATGAGAGCTTGGGTCAGGATAGGTCACATTTGGCTTCACAATATATACATCACTGGATGGAGGAATGTGCAAAAAATGGCTACGGAGATACTTCCCTGAAAAAAAATGGTGGAGATCATGATGAGAGCACTGACAAGATACTTGAGATAGACACATGGAAACCACGTTTACACCCCAAACCAAGTGAGAAAAAATCTCACAATTCACATTATTCATCTTGGAACGACAATGCACACGGAACAAGAACTGTCAACTCTATGTCGAAACATTTGGCAAACCATATGAAACCAAATCCTAGTATATCTTCAGGGGAAGTGTCATCTTTGAGGTCACTGGCATTTTGTCAAGATACTGATCAGCCAGTTGCTTGGACTGTTGAGCACAGTCCTGGAGTACACTCCACATTGTCCAGACCAGGGAGTAGTAGTAGAAGAGGCCCCTCTCCTTCGAGAAGTGAGTGCTCACGAAGCTTGTTTGGGGACTACCTAGGTCACCCCAACTATATGTCTAATACGGAATCATACCTTGCGAAACTTAGGTCGCATAGCGCACCCAGGCAAAGAGTGCAGTTTGAGAAAATTGGTTCGACAAAGTATGTTGATGGACTTGTGGATGCAGATACAAATTCAGAGAAGAGTTGGAGATCACTTGGTAACTTTAGGAACAAAGCAAAACCAGGATCAGGTCTATCAGACCGAGTAGGGACACCTGATCATCGCAGTGCTGTCCGTTCCAGCTCTCCCTTTGGCCCGAGACAATAGAGTGATGCTTCCTTTGACATGCAAAGCAATTTAGTCTTGCTGTACAAATTCTAGTAGTAAAAATCAACCTTGGTCTCAATATGACCTAAGGTAAGTACTTGCCAAGTTGATGACAAGACTTATGTTTGTAGAGTGAAAATAACAGGTTGCTTGGATTGTCTTCTGTTGAGTTACTAAATTTTGCTTGTAACAATGTTGAGTTATTAATTATTGCCTGTGACAATGTTTGATAAAATGTAGTACTACCATTCTTAAATGACTTGTAATATGCCTGATGTACACTATTAATGTGCCATTAAGAACTCTTTCTTTTTTTTTTGATACAAGTAAAGTGAGAAAATTTCATTAAAGGATGCCCATAATTACAGCATCTAAGCAAAAAAGGTAGTTCATGTACAATGAACCTGTGATTACTACTAGACATCTAGATTTAAGTGCTTTTAAAAGGAGAAATGACCCCCTCAAAGCAGTGGGACAGGAATAACTATGAAGGGACCAAAAGAATTGGGAGATTGGTGAGTCACTTTTGCCAAAAGAATAACAATACATATTACTTATTAGCTGATATCCATTTTTGTGATTTGTTGGTCTTATGTTTAATTATTAACTCTTACCAAATACTCAGACAATAAGCTATAGGTTTGTCTTTACAATTGGCGGTTTTTCCTCCCATCAGTCACTTCCCCTCACATGAACTATGCATTCACGAAGGGAATACCTTTTATGTTAGGCTAAAAATCTTTACTTTAAGCTGCCTTTTCGATGACATTAGACCCCAAATAGTTGCTCAATCATTCGTAAAATTGAAGATCCAAAACTGAAATGACAAAAGAAAAGTAGTAATCAATATATTCCCAGAAAGTTTTCATCCCACATACTTTGATTTGGGTCCCATGGATGAAGAAAATGCCCAAAATAATATTCTTTCCATGCTTTTGAACCAAACAGCCCCACAACATGAAGCTGATGCCAATGTTACTTATTACATGAAGATATACAGCTGCACTTTTTACTTTTCTCTTATGCTAATTGTTGAATTACCCAAGTTGGTGATATGCTGACTAAGAAAATTCAAAGCAAGAAGTAGGCAAAAGGTTGAACTAGTTGTTGAATTGGTGGTACCTTGAGACAATTTTGTAGTCCAAAGTAGTAATAGTTTTGTCATTTTTCCTCCTTTTGTTTTTTAGTTTCAAGTAGGATTTTCCTGCTGTAATTATTGACATCCTTTAATGGAATTGTGAGTCAATGGGGAGCAATCTTAAGTATTATTCACATCATACTAGTCATCAGAGGAAGTAAAGACCAACTCTTTGTTTAGTTTCCCTTTGGACAACCATATTAAAAAACAAAATACAAACTGTTCTTGTAAGGTTGCTCGTCTTGATTCGAGTGACCATAAGCTCTCCTTCTTCAGCATCATTTTCCAGACACCAATTTGTCATGAGACGCTGCAAAAAGAAAAGAAAAGGATTGATAGGACGTTGTACTGAAAGTCTGAAACTATATACCACCAAAGGTTGTGGTGAATGGCTGGATTCTCTCATCCCTAAATGAGATGTCTCGTGTAAAAAGTTCTTTGTAGAATACACTTTAACCCCCTTATTGGTCCTAAAAAGAAAAAAAAAGGAACTGCAAAGTATTTGGCGGTAAGAAACTGATGGTAGTCTTACTATTCACAATCAGTGTTAGGGTCAATGGTAAAACCAAGAGAAACACCACAGAAACCAGGCAGAGTGGCAATGGCAGTAGCATTTGGATTGCAAGTAGTAATAAGATCCATCATGCATCTACAGACAGACTGGCGAGTCTGAATGCCAGTGGAGCTAGCTACGGTGCTTAGAGTCGTCATAGCAATGCAGCATGGTGCACCTGGAATTGTATCTGGTGTGCCATAGTTCACGAAGCTGGCGCATGCTGATACCAGTGATGTCACTCGTCATCAGCTGCAGCTTTGCGAATTATTAAGGCAACCCTGAAAACCATCACCATCCAAAATACAGATTCATCTTCAGAATAGTTGCAAGTTGCAACTGATATAATAGAATCTCTTCTACTTGTATTCAAAATAAACATGAGGGTGATTGTGTGTCCATTTCATCTAGGTTGCATGACAGAGTTGTCAGGTCCATCCAACACTGGACTCTTAAATATGTAAATAGATATTAAGTTTAGTACCTTACTAGTATTTCTTTTGTCTTTGTTCTGCTAATTCTTTCATCTTCTTTTTGTTATGTTTGTTGCTGAGATGAAAGAAAGGAAATTAGCAGAACAAAGACAAAAGAAATACTAGTAATGAAACTAGATATTTAGTGGTAAAAACTAGAAAGAAGAAAACATGCTAAAAGAAACAAATGATTTAACTACTGCTCTACAGGCTTTGTGCTAGCATCTCTAGTTACTGTCCATTTAGAGGTTTGAACACAGCTGAGGTAGTGACACCAATGGCCATGATCATATCCATTAACCCCTCGGAGCAGCAACACCAGTCCGGCTATAATTAATGCAATGATTCCATCCTATAGTTTCTAATAGAAACACTGTCTGAACCTTTCTTTCGATTGAGGATGTAAAATTGGACACTACAACAATTGTTTTGGAATCCATTACCACCTTGTTAGTGTAAATTGACAAAAAGGATGCTACCCAGATATGCACAGCCAAGAAGATTTGAGGGAATCTTGAACCAAGCCTTTAGCTTATGCTCAGGGATTGATTATTAAATATAGGGAAAAGGGTCTGATATACCCCTCAACTTTGTCATTTAGAGCTGATATACCCCTCGTTATGAAAGTGGCTCATATATACCCCTACTTATATATAAATGGCTCACATATACCCTTTTCCTCTAACGAAAATGAAAAAAATTAATTTCAGCTTAGTTTTTTTATTATTTAAAAAAATAAATATAATCCCATATGAGTATATTTAATCCTCCTCAAACATTTTTTTTTTTTTAACATTTTTTTTTCAATGACTAATTTAGATTTATTATTTTGATGGTCAAAAATATTTATGTTT
>NW_006239079.1:824282-835732 GCF_000226075.1 Solanum tuberosum | reverse complement strand
TTTTTCTTTACACTAAGGAATGAAAGAAAAAAATAAAATAAGAATAAGAAACTCAAATAATTATAATAAAAGAAGTCAAAAAATAATCTATGTATGAAAAAGATTGAAATATACCTTGAACTTTGCTAGAAGAATCATATATACCCCTAAATAATTTTTAAGAAAATCAAAAGTCAAAAATATAAATTTAAAACTTAACTTTTTCACTTTCGTTAAATGAAGGGTATATGTGAGCTCATTTTGTAACGGTAGGGGTATATGTGAGCCGTTTGTATAACGGTAAGGGTATATATGAGTCACTTTCATAACGAAGGGCATATCAGCTCCAAATGACAAAGTTGAGGGGTATATCAGGCCCTTTTCCCTTAAATATATACTCGTAAATCAATCCTATATATATAATATTTTTTAACAACTCCGGACCCCCTAAGTTTCATGTAGCTCCGCCCCCACCAACTAGGAACAAAGAGTGCCCCTGAAGATTAAAAGACCACCTTTTAATTTGTTTACTTAATTATTTCAACACTCAACCAACCCAATTTATATATATTATTCCTATTTCCCAGTTAGGGTTTTTAGGACTTAGTCTTAGAAGTCAAAGCGCCACTAATACAGTCCTCAGGCGAGGCGACGGCGAGTCTCACTCCTCATCCACTCAGGTGACGACGACAACTCCACGAGTCACAATTTCACTGATTCATCGTGCTCACAAATTAGAAGCTCG
The DNA here is from genome assembly GCF_000226075.1 of Solanum tuberosum. Classification (NCBI taxonomy): domain Eukaryota; kingdom Viridiplantae; phylum Streptophyta; class Magnoliopsida; order Solanales; family Solanaceae; genus Solanum; species Solanum tuberosum. The sequence goes on along the minus strand of NW_006239079.1, from coordinate 835,008 downwards.
AGTCTTCTCACTTCTCATTGACTCTCAGGACTTAGAAGCTCGCAATTTCACTCTCCGCTCACAAGTAAGTCTCAAAATTTTAATTTCAAGATTTCACTGTCAAGTGTGATGTTTGGGTTTGATTTATGAGAAAATGATTGTGAATTTTCACTTAGGTCTTACAAAACTCAGTCGCTCACTGCCTCCATTTCACTCTCTGAAGCTCACAATTTCACTCTCAGTATTACAACTCTGGTCACGCGCTCACTATTTCTCAATCTCTGCAATTGGTAAGTTTAAATTGCACTTTGATTTCACTGCCACGTTTGGATTTGATTAATGAGAAAACTACAATTGAAAGAGTTGAATTGGCATTACTGTTTTTTTTTTGAATTGGCATTTATCTTGGCACTTTGGATCATTTGTTTGTACTTTGTAGTCTTCTACTTGTGTCTTGTGTGTAACTTCTGATTCTACTTAGCATTTGTAGTTCTTGCTTCAATAAACTACTGTTTGAATTGGCATTATAATTTGTTTTAGCTATTGTTCAGTCTCTGTTTAATTCCTTCAACAGTTCATCGGCCTCTTATAAGAAATTGTTCAATGAATGATTATTTTATATGTTTTTGCAGTCTTTGGTGAAAGTATCATGGCTGAAAATATCATAACTTGTTGTTGGTGAAAGTGGAGCTTCTAATTCAAATGCAATAGGTCAAACTCAAACTGCTCAGTCCAAAGTAAAGAAAGAAAGGAAAAAAAGATCTTGTGTGTGGGATCATTTTACTTGTAAAACTAATTCTGATGAAAATGATAAGGGTGTTTGTAACTATTGTAAGCAAGAGTAGTTTGCTGACACAAAAGAACATGGTACGACGGCAATGATTGGTCATATACCTAAATGCAAGAAGATGCCTTATAATATTGATATTAAACAATCAAAATTAGCATTTCAACCAGTGATATGGGGTAACAAGGGTGATGTAGCTGTTGTTCCATGGAAATTTGTGCAGGAAGAGTGTAGGAAGGCTTTGTGTCGTATGGTAATTCTTGATGAACTTCCTTTCAGATTTGTTGAAAAAGATGGTTTTAAACAATTTATGGAAGTAGCACAACCTTGTTTCCTCATTCCTTCTTGTACCACTGTGACTCATGATTGTTTTGATCTTTTTGATGAAGAAAAACATAAAATGAAGGCTGTTTTCAAGGAAACACAACAAAAGGTGTCTTCAACCACTTATACTTGGACTTCCATACAAAGAATCAATTATATGGTCATTATTGCTCATTGGATTGATAAAAAATGGACTTTGCATAAAAGAATTATCAACTTTTTTCCAATCTCTAGTCATAGAGGTGAAGATCTTGCAAAGTCTATTAGTAAGTGTTTACATGAGTGGAAATTGCATCGGATTTTCACTGTTATAGTTGATAATGCTTGTTCAAATAGTGTGGCAATAACTGAGTTGTCTAAGCAATTAACTAAGTGGGGGACCAACCTAATGGGTGGTAGTCCAAGTGAGTCTCTTCCCAGGCTCGTAGAATAAACAAAACTTTGACGCAGCTGATTCTGTAACATAAAATTCAATGGAGCTTTGAAATACTCGCTAGAATTTATCCTCTCATTCAGTAGCTAAAACTGGTAGCAACCTAATAAAGTATCAACTAATTAGGAAAATGTATTGAAAGAAAAAGTATTTATGTTGAAAGCTCCACAAACAAATGTATTATCAATACTGATGGTTCAAAGTAGACGAACCCTTGTAACATTTTGATTCGTAACTGTTTTTTCTCATTCAGTTGAATAAAGTGATTATTGTTAACTTACTTGTTCTTCCATAGGAAGAGTGTTTGCCTGAGTAAAAGAGGAAAGAGGGACAGATTTTCTTAGGTGCAGATAGAACATAGAAGAAAGCCTCAGTTTTTCCAGAACAGTTTAATATGAACATTTTTAATCACAATTTATGTGTCTCAGTTATTCTTCCTTGAGAATAATGTTGGCCTGAGTAAATTATTGGCAAGTGGTGATTTTGTGGAACTCTCTTTCTTTGAATTCTAGAAAAATCATATCTAATTGTACTCGTACTTTAATTTGACGGTTTTACTTATTAGCTTGAGATCATTGTCCTAAATTCAGAACCCATAAGTCGCAAATCCTGGCTCCGCCTCTTTTATGGATAGATCACTCACTGTGATCTTTTGTTCTGCTATGAAATTATTAGGAGATTAACTAGAGAACAATTTAGCTTTTCTGGGCTATTAGATTCTGTTTTATTCTTATTTGGGTGCTCATTTTCTTTGGAACTTTATTTGAAAGCTTTTAGTATAATGACTGGTAATATCTAAATTGTTTAGAACTAAAATGAAGATGGAGCAAGATAGTTGCACAAGAGATACATGTGATGCTGCAATGCAACAAAAGTTGTTAATTTGAAGCAAATAATAAATACTTGCTTTGTCCCGTATTATGTGAAGGTGTTACTGTTTGGGAGTCAAATAATCTTTCTTCTTTGCAGAAAAAGAAGAAGCATAAATAGGCACTGAAAGCCAGACCCGTGTTTGTGATTAGAGCCACGGGTGGCTGTATCACAGTAAACTGAGCAAAGGCAACTGAGACCGAGAGGATGGAGAATACAACGAGTGTATTGCCACTAGTCTGCAAAATCATTCACATACCTGAAAAGTCATCCTTTCTTCCTCATCTCCAACCCACAGTTAACGTGCTTGCTTCTGTCATTGAACCCAAAGATGCCAATACTCTAGTCAGGAAGTTAAATAAGATTGCACCACTGGAAAATTTGCAACATGTGAAGCGTGTGCAGAAGAAAAGCATTGATGGGGGGAAACCTCAATTATCTCTGCTTTTATGTATGACTGTTGGAAATGATGGTGGAGATGATTGCATGCCATACGAAATTCTTGAACTTGTCAAATCATACCAGTTGAGTACTTTCATCACAAAAGTTTGCAAATATGCTGCAACATCAAAAGAAGAATGGGACGAACAGTGCAAGCTCTGGCCTACTTCGTATCATCCGCCAACCTACAACATCAGTGGCATAACTGGATTTAGTGAAGAGGAGTCACAATCAGTTTTCGGTTTCATGAGACACACCATTAATTTGGCAACATCTTCTATTGGTCAGGTGGTCAATGCTGCTGTTATTGTAGATCCTTCAACTAAGCAGGTCATTGCAAGTGCTTGTGACCAGGTAATATCCTCGGCCAGTCTTGCAAATGGGGTCTGCAAGGAAGGTAGCTGCTCGAACTATCTAGAAAACCTCAAAGCCTCTAATTTGGAAAACCAGCAAATGTCACTTTTGGATGGTTCAATTAGTGAATTTAAACCTATAACTGACAATGTTGCTTGTGTACATCCTTGGCAATTGGCACTGCAAAACTCTGGTTGCTGGCATCCTTTGCGGCATGCGGCCATTGTAGCCATTGAAAATTCTGCTGCCAGGGATCTACAACTTTTTCCTGATCACAAAGCTCTATCTCCTTTGAAAAGACAGAAGATCGAGGAGTCTGGCTTCCAAAGCAATGGCCATAGTTATCAATCGCTCAGACCTTATCTATGTACTGGATATGACATTTATCTGGCCTGGGAGCCATGTGCAATGTGCGCAATGGCGCTTGTACATCAAAGAGTTAGACGGATATTTTTTTCATCCCCAAATTCCAGTGCTGGTGCACTAGGAAGTGTTCACAGATTGCAAGGGGAGAGGAGCTTAAATCACCATTATGCTGTTTTCAGGGTCGTGCTGCCTGAGGAGGTGTTCAGGAATAAAGTTGTAGATGGAAAGACTTCTGGAAGTGGTTGAAACAAACACTAATCAGCTTTTTGGGGAGGTTAGGTCTTATGACACTTTAACTAAGTCAGATAAATGTTAATGTGCATAATTATCCATGACATGTACACTCGGTCTCCCTTCTTATGTATATGCAAGTAAGGGTGCTACTGTGTCGGTGCAATGATCTGTTCCCTTGTGGTAAAAAAAAGGTTCTTTGACTACAATTTTCTCAAGCTTTTTTTAAAATATGTAAAATTTTATTTTGAAGATTCCATACATGAATTCATAATCAAAATCAACTGTTTGATCCTCGTACTCCAAACCCCTTACACATAACTTGGGACAAAGGGAGTAACAAATAGTAATTCATATTTATGTGGTTATCATATTACAAATACAATTCATATTTTACCTTAGGAATCTATATTTGAAGAACTGCTGAAGGTAGATGTGAATATTTACATGGAGAATAGCGAAGGAAAAATGGAGTCATGATTATGAAATGTATTACTTGTTGGTATCTTCCAGCTTCTTTTTCTTCATTCTGTTATTTGTTTTTAGCTTTTCCATCTTCAGAAGAAGGATTTGGTAGTATTGTGATGCACTCACTAAATCTGTGAAATGGATGAATCACCTCATACTACCTCCTTTGGGGCATTTGACTTGAAAAATGATAACTTTGTATATTTTAGTTGCAATGTTCCTGGAACGAGATCATAATAATTATAAGAATCTTATTGTTTCCATATTATTTATTCTTTAACATCGCTTCATTTCTTTTCTCTTGTAGTCTTTAAAAATTAAAGATGAATGATAAGTGACATGTTACCAACGATTCAACAAACCAAGAATGGTTCTTATATGTGGATTATCCGGAGGGGAAAATTACTGTCAGCATCAACCAGGAGATTGAAGTCACAAAAGAGAAGAAACTGTTCCAATGAATCAAAATTTGGTTCACCAATACTTATCCATGTTTAGCAAGAAATGCCGAGCTGAGTACGATATCCCACAACATTTCCAGATGGGAGCTTGAATCGAATACATATGGAATTTTTTAATATCAAGATTTGAGAATAGATTTGGGTAGTGCATTTGATTAAAAGTTATGTAACCATTAAATTACTCTGAAGATTTTTTCATCTGAAGTTTTCTGATGGTTCCGAAGTGGGTGATTTTAACATTCATATAAATATTTCACCTGTGCAACAATATGAAGGCCAGATTTGCCGGTAGAAAACCAGTTTCAGAGAGCCAAGAAAAGAAGATTGTGGAAGGACAATAACATTGTCAAGCACATCTAGGTAACTTTCTTCTTTTACTGGATTTTTAAATGGATATTGTTTGAACTAGCTGTGGAAACAACATCTTGCAGAAATGCAGGGTCTGGCCCTTGTGGTATGTACAATAGACCCTTGTGGTCTGACCCTTCTCTGGACCCTGCACATAGCAAGAGCTTAGTGCACCGGGCTGCCCTTTTTTAGGTCACATAGTGCACCCAGGCAAGGAGTGCAGTTTGAGAAAATTGGTTTGACAAAGTATGTTGATGGACTTGTGGATGCAGACACAAATTCAGAGAATAGTTGGAGATCGCTTGGTAACTTCAGGAACAAAGCAAAACCAGGATCAGGTCAATCAGACCGAGTAGGGAGACCTGATCATCGCAGTACTGTCCATTCCAGCTCTCCCTTTGGCCAGAGACAATAGAGAAATGCTTCCTTTAGGCTTGCTGTACAAATTCTAGTAGTAAAAATCAACCTTGGTCTCAATGTGACCTAAGGTAAGTACTTGCCAAGTTGATCAAGACTTGTGTTTGTAAAGTGAAAATAACAGGTTGCAATTATCTTGTTTGATGGTCGTTTAAGTTATTAAATTTTGCCTGTGGCAATGTTTGATAAAATGTAGCAATCATATATTTCCAGAAAGTTCTCATCGCACATACTTTAATTTGGGCCCCATGGATGAAGAAAATGCCCAAAATAATATTCGTTCCATGCTTTGGATGGCACCTCCTTTCTAACCAAACAGCCCCACAACATGAAGCTTTTTACTTTTCTCTAATGTTACTTGTGGATTTACCCAAGTTGGTGATATGCTGACTAAGAAAATAGAAAGCAAGAAGTAGGCAAAAGGTTGAACTAGTTGTTGGTGCCTTTTTACTTTCTCTCTTAGTTAAGACAAATTTTTATTCTCAACTAGTATTAGTTTTGTCATTTTTCCTTCCTTTGTTTTTTAGTTTCAAGTAAGATTTTCTCCTTTTAGTTTCTGCGGAAACTTTACTATCATGCAATGCAAATTCTGTTGTGAGTCAATGTGGAGCAATCGTTAAGTATTATTCACGTCATACTATAGTCATCAAAGGAAGTAAAGACCAAGTCTTTGCTTAGTTTCCCTTTGGACAACCCATATGTAAATAGCAAAATACAAACTGTTCTTGTAAGGTTTCTTCTTCAGCATTCACTTTCCCGACACCAATTTGTCACGAGACACTGCAAATAGAAAAGAAAAAGATTGATCAGACGTTGTACTGAAACTATATACCTCCAAAGGGTGTGGTAAAGGGTTGGAGTAGCCTTACTATTCACAATCAGTGTTAGGGTCAATGGTGAAACCAAGAGAAACACCACAGAAACCAGGCAGAGTCGCAATGGCAGTAGCATTTGGGTTGTAAGTAGTAATAAGCTCCATCATGCATCTACAGACAGACTGGCGAGTCTGAACGCCAGTGGAGCTAGCTACAGTGCTTAGGGTTGTCATAGCAACGCAACATGGTGCACCTGGAATCGGATCTGGTGTGCCATAGTTCACGAAGCTGGCACATGCTGATACCAGTGCTGTCACTGTGCTGCATTCATCATCAGCTCCAGCTTCGTGAATTATTAGGGCAACCACCACCATCCAAAATACAGATTTCATCTCAGCAGAGTTGTACTTTCATCTCTTCTACTGGTGTTCAAATAAATATTAGGGTCCAATTCATCCAGGTTGCATGACACAGTTGTCAGGTCCATCATGCATCCAACACTGGACTCTTATGTAAAGTTGATTTTAAGTCCTGTGCCTTAATTAGTACCTTATTAGTATTTCTTTTGTCTTTGTTCTGCTCATTCCCCTTTTTTCATCTCAGCAACAAACATAACAAAATTAAGGCAAATATGTTGAAAAGCCAAGGCAAAATCACCAACAGGAATTATCTACTAAGAATCATTTGTTTCGTAAGGGGAAAACAGTAAATGAATAAACACAAACTAAATCTAGATATCTAGTGGTAAAAACTAAAAAGAAGAAAACATGCTAAAAGAAACAAATGATTTAACTACTGCTTTACAGGCCAAACTGTGCAAGCATCTCTAGTTAATTTCCATCACACTTCCATCTAGAGGTTGGAACACAGCTGAGGTAGTGACACCAATGGCAGTGATCATATCCATTAACCCCTCGGAATAGCAACACCAGTCCAATGGTAAACCTGCAATTTTAAGCACAAATGGATAATCTGGTCAGGGTGCATTGCGATTTTCTTTCAGATGAAAAAATAAAAATGACAAATACATATATATACTTAGTTATGTATGAACTCATACTATTACTTTTAGAGCCAAAGTTGTGTCTTATACTAACCCTGCTACAAGCAGAACAAGAGAAACAAGGCCCAGCCCGTATTGGTAAGCCTTGTATTTAGAGTTCACACGAACACCAGCTGGAAGATTCCGACGTTGCATCCACCCTAGTTGAGGGCGTGGAAGCAGAACAAAGCCAAGGAGAAATCCAGTCAAGAATCCACCAATGTGAGCAAAATTATCCACATGAGGCAAGATTCCAACTGCTAGATTGATGGCAACTATCACCAAAAGCGTCAAGAGTGCACAAACCTATGGCAAATATCAAAATGATGATAAGTATACATATATAGTGCATTGTTCTGACTCCGTCCTATAGTTTCTAACGGTAACACTATCTGAACCTTTCTTTCAATTGAGAATGGAAAATTGGACACTGTAACAAATTGTTTTGGAATCCATTGAGTGGCATTATCACCTTGTTAGTGTAAATTGACCAATTCGTAATAAGCTCTGAAAGCATAGCTCCAAGTAGGCCAAAGAGTGCCCCTGAAGCACCAACAGAGATGTTCCTCTGGATAAACAAGGAAGATAGTATGCTCCCACCAATGCCAGACAATAAGTATATAATTCCAATGCGCACTGCAAAACAAAAGATGACTTTTAACTGAGTACATAATTGCATTTCAAGACCAAAACTAGAAAGACCATTACACATAACATACCAAAGCCACATTGCTGTTCAAGACGTATGCCAATAATTACAAGACTCAACATATTCGCAATCAGATGAATAACACCAGCGTGTAACCAGATACACGTGATAAGCCTCCATCCTTGATGTTGATGGACCACTTTCTTCCATTCAAGTCCCCCCAGCCTCTCCAACCTTCAGCAATAACAAAATGCATAATTTACCAAAGACATTTAACCATCCTAATATAGGCCATTATATTGAGGGTAGAAGTACTTATAAACTTTGTATATTTGATATTTCATAAGCCAAAAAAAGAAAAAACAATCACTTCCAAACCAAAACTACCATATGTGTGGACAGTTATTAAACCTTAAATAGATAGACAACATTGATGCCTAGTAAAAGTTTGCCGTATTAAATAGGGAAGAAGTCTTTGCATGCACCAACTTGAGGCATACAAATCACAGGTCCATATACAAGAGTAGGACAGGCATTCAGATAAGACACTTTCAAGTAGTAACTCCCACCAAGAGACACAAATTGGAGCAAGGTCCCCACAATAAATCTATTCAAGAACTGGACAAGACTAGAAGTTTCTATCCTCAGTACCACTCATAGCTTTCTCCGGTGAAGATAAACGGAACTGCAGTTTACAATATGTCAGTAAAATCTCTAAATCTGCTATGTGCAAAACATAGGGATAGGTTGACACAGTCACCAATACAGTTAAATGATGATGATGAATATCAATCCTATATGTTTATTGCTGACTAATTTGGGATAAATGTATAACTGACTTCTATATTAGCGAAATCTTTGAACTCTATGTCGTAACAAGTGAATATAACTAATCGTAGCAATCAAACAGACAAACAAAAGTTGAAAAGGGGCCATGTAGATGAAACTGGCGTAAACCAGTAGCAATCTGCTTACTAGTCACCTCAAACAGCAAATGAAAAAATAAATTACAGCAGCTACTGGAAAGCTTGAACAAGAACACAAAGGTCTAAGAAGTAATCCAAATTAAAAATTATACTATATTTCTTTTACCGCGCTCTCAACCGACACTTTTTGGCAATTACACAAGAAACAGTAACTGAAAAGGAAATCCTATAAGCAAACCAAATACAGCTAGTAATTACATAACTAATTGTATCTCCTATACTTAAAATTTCTTTAACACAAACAAGCATCAACCATAAAGACTCAACCTTTAACCCAATAAACGACTCAAGAACACATAAATATCCAAAATTACAACATGGGGTATCTAAAAAATTCAAACTTACGTTGAAGAAGAAGGTCCAAACAGAGGATTTTCCCTCAACGGCTGAAAAGAAAACCTTCCAAGAAACCTAGCTACACAACCCTGATCATGTTTGGAACAATTGTTGAAATACATGACAATAACAAACATAACAACATTAGCCACCACAAACAAAGGAATCAACCAAGAAAGCCACGGCGTATCTGTGTCTTCCACAGCATGCGAAGAAGCATGATTGCTTCCCCTGTTTTTTTCTCCTCTGCTTTCTATATCTCCTCCTCTCATATCTCTCTTCTGTAACAATGTTTCTTCTTTTTTTCTTCAAATTTCAACTCAAAATTAGAGACTTATTATAGTTATGTTTAAGTAATAAGAGGGGGGTTTAATGGGGGGAAGGAACGTGGGAATGTGTGTAGAGAGAGAAACAGGGGAGTTGTTATTTTTGTTTGTGCTGATGATTGATCGTGGGATAATGGGATTAGTGCGTTTTAGTTTGGTGGTTTTTATTAATTACATTAATTACTTGTAATTAATGGGTGGATAATGAGAATTTATAGGATATGAGAGAACAAACTAAACTTTATTCAAGATTTTATGGAACCGGTAAGATATGCTCTTTTTTGCCTCTTCACTACTATTATTGGAAATATTTGTCGGTTATACTATTAGGATAAGTTATTCTTATTTGGGTAAAATAATAATCATAATATAACTTATTTCGGAATAAAATATTTTAAATGACAAAAATATCTTTATGATACTATTTTTTCAATAAACCAAATATTCACTAAAAAATAATATCAGAATAAATAATTTCTTCAAACCTAATGACCCTTCATTATATAAGTCGTTATCAAACTTGAGAGGGACAATTGGTGAAGAAATTCATGAAACATTAGTACTTTTTCATTTTAATTTATTTGTTTTATTTTGATTTTGTATAAAGTTTAAGACAGTAAAAATTACTTTTGACGAAAAATGTTCTTTCATGCTTGGGTCTTCAACTTAAAAAAAATTGTCTAAAGAAATAAATTATTTTTTTAAAAAAAAGGGACTAAAGAGAAAAATAGAACAAACAAATTGAAATAAAGGGAGTAAAAAAAAAAACAACTTTCACATATAGCAAACATAAAAATCATATTTGTATGTTATAGCTATAATTTGCATAATTGTGCTTCATAGCAAACATAAATATGTATATTTCGCTATACATATACAAAAGAAAGCAGTTGTATAATATGTTTCTGTTTTGGTATACATATACAAAAGATCAATTGTATAATCTGTGTTTGTATAAAGCGAGAAAGAGAGAAAGACAAAGGAAAATTGGGCAGGGAAAGATCGTATTTGTATAATCATAAGTGTATAGAACAAAAATATATGCATTTGTATTTGTATATACAATTTTCTCTCGCTTTATACAAACACAAAC
>NW_006239079.1:767664-823848 GCF_000226075.1 Solanum tuberosum | reverse complement strand
CAATGTATACATTTGTGTTTGTATAAAGTGAGGCGGCAAGTGAGAGTAGCGAGCGAGATCTGGGAGAGTGGCGAGCAAGATCTGGGAGAGGGGAGAGAGGGGAACGAAAATATATGTATATATACAATTTTCACGCATTTTATACATTTGCGTTTTTGTATAAAGTGAGAGAGGCGAGTGAGAGAGCGAGAATTTTATACATTTGTGTTTGTATAAAAGTGAGAGAGACGAGGGAGACTGCCAGCGAGATTCACCAGGAGAGAGGCGAAATAGCAACAGTTTGCTATGGGGTACAATTAAATCAAACTATGTTTATAGCATTTAATTTAAATTAATAATTTGCTATTATATACAATTTTCCAAAAAAAATATGATGCATGAACAGCTTCTTCTTTTTAGCAAAGATGGCAAAACAGACCATAATATATATAAGAGAATAAAGTGAGTAAAGGCCAAAGCCCACAAATACGAAGAAGCAAAATTTAAGGCATAAAAAAAAGTATAACTTACATGATCCCTACTCTTTTTCTAATTACAATAATCGCTTAAAATTTGTACCTTCCGGATATATAACTCATAATTTGGATACATTAATTTACCATCCGGATACATTTATTCTAATACAAGAAGAATCTTTCTGTTGCGCTAAAAAGGGAATAAAATCTGAAAATCTAATTAAATCCCATAAATTACTCTTACGTTTCTTCTTACTCTCAAATTCAAAATTTCAAATTGCTCCCCCTGTTCAGTAAGAAACCTTTCAGATTTGATTTAAAAACTTTAGTCGAAATTTTGGGTTAGCAAAGTGAGTTATGAAGGATACAAAAGTGATGGAATTATTGTTGGACAAACGATTTCCTTTTGAATCTTCAAGTTCATCGAAGATCCTTTCAATTTTGATTCAAGTTGTTTGGATTTGCTATGTATACCCTCTGTTTTTAATTTTTGAGTTTGTATTGATATATAAGTAGTAATACATTACTAGTTTGATGTATATGTAATGTGTTTTTAGATCTCAAAATTCTTCTTTCTCAATTTTTGAATCAAACTTGTCGACAAAAGTTATGAAATTGTTGTTGTTCAAAATATTGGCGTTGAACTTATATACCCGGGCTAATCAAAGGTTATTTCGTTTTTCGCTTGGGGATTGGGGGCTATTTGTTTTTCTTGCGTTGCTTGTTTGTCACCATTTTTGCCATTTATTGTTGTTCTGAACTCCTGATTGTTGCTAGTTTTGTCATTGATTGTTGTTCTGAAAAATATAATGTTGATAAAGGTGGACATTTTGCTAAATATATGGCAAAGGACATTATGGTATTGATATATAAGTCATGATACATTACTGATTACAAATTGATACATTACTAGTTTGATGTATATGTAATGTGTTTTTAGATCCCAAAATTCTTCTTTTCATTCTTCCAAACAAATTCTCAATTTTTGAATCAAACTTGTCGACAAAAGTTATGGAATTGTTGTTGGTCAAAATATTGGTTTGTTAATCTCAAATCAGCCATTGCAACTGAATTAGAGATCGATGAGTTGAGGAAAAAATTGGAGATCAGATATATCGTTGAGGTGAATATGTAAGTCATGATACATTAGTGGTAAACAACGCGCGTGTATTATAATTTTGCATCTATGGATTATGATGTGGTCATTATTTTGTATATGGATGTGATTTGTATAAAAATGTATCATCATAATATATTGTATATGATACATGTTATAAATGAATTAACAATTGAGATGGATCAAATAAGTTTTGAATATCGAGAATGTGTATCACATATAAAAAGTGTAACAATTGAGATATGTAAATTACTTGTTTTGATCAAAGAAAAAATGTGAATGATACATTAATATATATTATGACACCTACATATAATTGAATGAAAAGGCTGAAATGAAAGTCTTCCAATTCTAGGCACCTTTACATCCACGTAAAGAAACAGACATATATACATGAGGTTATGATAAGCCTAAACTTTATTAGAAAAAAGATGAGAAAAAGAAGACGATGATGAAGAAAAAAGAAAAGAAAAGAAAATAATATATTTTATTTTTTAAATTGTTGAAGGTATTGATAGATCGGAGAAAAAGAAGGAATTGTTGTTGGTGTGACTAAAAGTAGAGAGAAATTTATGGAAGTGAAATAAGGAAGGGATAAACGTTGGTTTTAGGAGTTAGGATTTATGTATCTGGCGTTTGGGGGTTTGGGAGTAAAATAAGGGATTTTGGAAAATTTTAATACTGGTAGGGAATAATGAAAATTATAGAAAAAAAAGGTGTGTATATAAGTAATTTATCCTAAAAAGAACAGAGCCCCAAAATGGCCCAAAACAAAACTTTCTAAAATTAGATTCCATGTCTCTTCTGTAAGAATTATTATTAAATATTATTTATGGTATTACTTGGGTTATAAGTAAACTTGGGCCTTAAGTAAGAAATAATTAATAATAATTCTTACATTCTCCCACTTGGCCCAATGACCATATAACATTAATATTTCATAAACATTAGTGGCACATGTAATAAATCTCTTCTATAATGTTCATCATACATACCACAATATAACAAACTACTAATGCGAGTTATGGCGGTTGTACATAAATTTTAAGCTATATACTTCCTTCCATATACTGCTACATTAGCAACTCATCATACTAGGTTCATAAGCTATAAAACATATAACATTATGGTCCACAATAATGTCTAATAGAGACTTATCTTGTAATATCTCAAAACAACAATGTGTACACTATTATGAGAAACAAGAAATTCATTAATGTATATCAGAAACACATAATTTGAGCTCAGAGTGTAAAAAACATCATAAATGCATCAATCATAAGTACAACCAAGACACATTCTTTGAACATGTTCTTTAAATGTCTTTGGTTGTAAGCCTTTTGTTAACGGATCTGCAATCATGAGATCAATTCTAATATTCTCAAGTAACACTCTTTGTTTCTGAACTCCTTCCTTGACGGTAAAGTACTTTAATTCCATATGTTTGGCACCTTTGGAATACTTATCATTCTTGGAAAAGAATATTGTTGCAGTATTATCACAATAAATTTTCAGCGGCTTGGTAATGGTGTCGACAACCCCAAGTCTTGAAATGAAATTTCGCAGCCATAATGCATGAATTGTGGCTTCATAACATGCCACAAATTCTACTTCCATTGTGAATGTAGCAATGACAGATTGCTTAGCACTCTTCCACGATATTGCTCATTTAGCTAATTGGAACAAGTAACCAAATATGGACTTTCTAGTGTCAACGCATCCAGTAAAATCTGAATCCGAGTATCCAGTAACTTCTAAGTGATTGGATCTCCTATACATGAGCATGTAATCCTTCGTTCCTTTCAGGTACCTTAAGACTTTCTTTGCAGCTTTCCAGTGATCAATTCCAGGGTTACTTTGATATCTTCCTAACATTCCGACCGCAAAACTAATATCCGGTCTTGTGCAAGTTTGAACATACATCAAACTTCCAACAATAGAAGAGTAAGGAATTGTTTCCATTTCTTTTCGTTCTACATCATTCTTTAGGCATTGCATGAGATTTAATTTGTCCCCTTTTTGAATAGGAACTATTCTTGCAGAACAATTGTTCATGTTAAATGTCTCTAGAACTCTTTCGATATAGCCTTTTGAGATAGTACCAATAATCCTTGTGATCTATCACGGAATATTTCTATCCCTATCACATGAGATGTCTCACCGATATCTTTCATTTCAAAGTTCATAGAGAGAAAGTCTTTCGTCTCACGCAATATGCCTAAATCATTAGCAGCAAGTAAAATGTCATCAACATATAGGACTAAAAATATAAACTTACTCCCACTGATCTTTTGGTAAATACACCGATCAACGATAATCTCCTTAAATCCAAAAGATATTATGGTATCATTAAAATTTATATACTATTGTCGTGAGGCTTGTTTGAGTCCATATATTGACTTCTTTAGTTTACACATCATTTGATCTTTTTCTTTAATTTCGAAACCCTCTGGTTGGTCCATATAAACATCCTCCTCGAGGTCTCCATTAAAAAAGGCAGTTTTCACATCCATTTGATGTAACTCTAAATCATATTGAGCTACCAAAGCCAACACAATTCTTAATGAGTCTTTCTTTGAGACCGGTGAAAAGATCTATTTATAATCAATGCCTTCTTTTTTAGTGGATCACTTGGCAACAAGTCTGGTTTTATATCGTTCAATATTACCATTAGAATCACGTTTGGTCTTGAAGACCCATCTACACCCAATTCTTTTAGAACTTTCTAGTAATTGAACAAGATCTCAGACTTTGTTGTATTCCATGGATTTTAACTCTTCATTTATGGCATCAATCCATTTATCAGACTCAGTGCTTTCTATGGCCTGTGAAAATGAAACCGGATCTTTATTAATTCCAATGTCAAAATTTGACTCTTGCAAATAAATGACATAATCATCAGACCTCAGTACTTTCACTTTAGCATCAAGCTGAGTGTTCACCATTATCAGAAAAAAATTTAATACAGAAAAAACCTCAACCTTTGATTGAATTAGGCAAGCCCAAGTAAATCTACTGTAATCATCTACTACAGTCACAAAGTACAACTTTCTGTCATAAGTTGGGGTTTTATAGGGACCCATACATCAACATGTATCAACTGAAATACAGCACTAGAACTATGTAAGCTAACTGGAAATTTAGGCCTACTTTGTTTGGCTTGTGGACATATATGACAACATGTATGAGCAGAAGAAAGAAGGCTAATGGAAGATATATGTTACATAGCATGAAAGGAAGGATGTCCAAGCCTCAAATGCCACAGAATGAAGTTGTCATTCGTAACAGCAGAACCTGCCCTGACTACTGCCTTTGTTGTGTCTTTCAGAAGATATAGTCCTTCATGTTCTCTACCAATCCCAATCACCTTCCCATTAGAGAGGGCATGCAACACACAGAAGTTAGGGAAGAAACTAACACTACACAAGAGATCCTTGGTTAATTTTGCCAGTGACAACAAGTTGAACTTGAAGTCTGGGACATGTAGAACATCATCCACCTTGTAGTTCCCCAAAACTAATGAGCTGCCAGTTCCCTTAATGTAAGCCCTATTACCTATGGGGAATTGAACAGTGCTAGTTCTCTGACTACCTACATAACTCCTTGTAACTAGAAGATCTTCAGAAGAGGCAATGTGATGAGTTGCCCCTGAATCAATGATCCAAGTATGCTCATAAAAGGGAGGAGTCAGAGATACATTACCTGTTAGATTAGCCTTGCACTGTCCAGCATCTCCAGTGTCTGTAAGGCTTGTTCTTGTGTTATGTCTCATATTCTGGACATGATTGAACTCCTCCTCAGTAAGCTGAAATCCATGTCCTTGCACCTCATTGACAGCATAGTTAGCATATGACTTGACACCATGATCAGCATTTTGCATTGTGTTAGCTGTTCTATAGCTAGTGTTGCCTTGAGGACGAGGATAGGCACTAGTGCTCCCTTGTAGATAAGCAGGTAGTTGCTTCCTTTTACTCTTGAAATCAGCAGGATAACCAATGATCCTGTAGCAGTCCTTACTCAAGTGATTCCTGTAACCATAATGATCACATGCTACATCTAATAATTTCTTCCCTTTGAAATTTTGTCTTCTGTTGACTAGCATGGTGAGAGGCTCCTTGTTAATGTCCACCACACCTAGTAACCTCTGACTCTCTTCATGCACTACTGTAGCATATGCTTGATTGACAGTAGGCACCACAGTTTTAAGTAACAGATCACTCCTCACTTGACTGTATGACACATTCAAGCCCATTAGAAACATCAATAACCTCTGTTGACTTAGATGTTCTATGTATGGTTTAGCTTCATCACAACTACATAGAGGTGAGGGAACTAACACATCTAATTCATCCCATAGATCCCTCAATTTCGAAAAATAAACTGTAACAGAATCAGTACCTTGTTTCAAGGAGGATACCTCTGCCCAGAGTTGATACACTCTTTATCAAATCTCACCTTGAAGTCATCCCACACACGTTTGGCATTTGAAGCATAAACTATGGAGGTAAGCAATTCTGAAGCCACAGTGCTGCTTATCCAAGACAACACTACAGCATTGCACATTTCCCATTGAGTTGCTAAATCCCCTTTGAATGAGCTTTTTAGGCAAGTTCCATCCACAAAACCAAGCTTGTTTTCACCAACAGTGCAAGACGTAACGATCTACTCCATAGGCCATAATTTTCGGGACCTGTGAGTTTTGTCGCAATGAGCGATGCACTAGGCATATCTGAAGCTTGAAGGTAAAGTGGATGACTGTGTTCAAGAGTTGCGACTGTTAATTCAGTCATTGCAAAGAGTAGATGACGATCCTGAGAAGATCCCAGTCTCGCTGCTCTGATACCATGAAAACTTTGTAATTATGCAGTAGGATCCATGGAAGTCAATCTTCCATGGATGAAAGTATAAAGGAGCAGAACTGATTTAGTAGAAGATATTTTGTATTGCACACTTTCAATGTTTACAACTGAAGAAGAAGGCTCCTTATATAGATGATACAATCGTATAGAAAGTACCTTTATCTAACTAAGAAGCTCAATGTAAAATGTGTTGTAATTCTGTTTCTAACAAACTCAACAGTACTGACAGCCTGTAACTAACTTCCTTTAACTACCTCCATTTACTTATTGTATTATTAATACTATTGTTTTCAATAGTTATCAATCGCTCAGACCTTATCTATGTACATGATATGACATTTATCTGGCTTGGGAGCCCTGTGCAATGGTGCTTGTCCATCAAAGAGTTAGACGGATATTTTTTTCTTCCCCAAATTCCAGTGCTGGTGCACTAGGAAGTGTTCACAGATTGCAAGGAGAGCGGAGCTTAAATCACCATTATGCTGTTTTCAGGGTTGTGCTTCCTGAGGAGGTGGTCAGGAATAAAGTTGTAGATGGAAAGACTTCTGGAAGTGGTTGAAGCAAACACTAATCAGCTTTTGGGGAGGTTAGGTCTTATGTCACTTTTACTAAGTCAGATAAATGTTATATATCCATGACATGTACACTCGATCGGTCTCCCTTCTTATGTATATGCAAGTAAGAGTGCTACTGTGTTGGTGCAATGATCCGTTCCCTTGTGGTAAAAAACAAAAAGGTTCTTTGACTATAATTTTCTCAAGTTTTTTTTAAAAAAAATATTTGATTCATTAGCTATATTTACTTATAGTACTTTTTGTGTAGTTTTCAAATATGTAACTTTTATTTTGAAACTTTTGAAGAATCTATACATGAATTCAAGTCTGTAGAGATGCACCACGAAGCTCTCCAGGAAGCACTCCCTGGTGACGAATGTTGTTGTTAAGGATCTTAAGCGTGGTTTTGTTGCCTCAAACTCCAAGGGGGCAGCCAACTTCACCGCCCAGGTCATCATCATGAATTATCCTGGCCAGATTGGAAATGGATTATTCACCAGTGCTCGACTGCCACACTTCCCACATTGCTTTAAAGTTTGCTGAGATCTTGACCAACATTGACGGGTGTTCAGGTAAGGAACTGGAGAAGGAGGCGAAGTTGTTGAAGAATGGGGATGCTGGTATGGTTAATATGATTCCCACCAAGCCTATGGTTGTTGAGACCTTTGCTGAGTACCCAACATTGGGTCGTTTTGCCGTGAGAGACATGAGTCGAACTGTTGTTGTCAAGAATGTTGACAAGAAGGTCTCCAAGGCTGCCTAGAAAAAGGGGAAGTGAACAGTGCAGTGTAATGCTGGTGTTTCCAATGCTATCTATCATCATCAAGTGTGCTATCTAGACTCTGTTTTATTTACTTCTGCTATAGTTTGGTCTTTTATTTGCCTTTTAGGTTCTTTCTCTCTGCCTTGTATGTCATATAACCATTCTCAGAACTGGTCTTTGATTTGGAGTCTCTTTTCTTTCTGTTGAGGTGCCTTGGTTTGCCATGGTGGCTCAGGATTTTTGCTATTGGTGTTGCTTGAGTTACTTTATTTGAGATTTTTATATTTTTCTAATAATAAAGAAACATAATCAAAATCATAGTTATGTCATTATCATATTCCAAATACATTTCATATTTTACAAATGTATGTATAATGTATTTGTTGTGTATACTCAATCAGATTACTGACTTTGTATATTTTTCTATTAATTTGTGTATTTAATTATATATTTTGTATCATGATGATATTTAGATGATGCTAAACTAAACACAGACGACAAGATTTATTTCATGAATATTTTATAAGTATATGTATAATCAATAATGTATTTATTATGTATACTCAATCAGATTACGTACTGACTTTGTATATTTTTCTATTAGTTATTTTGTATTGTGATGATACTTTTAGCAATTGAAGTTGTATATAAATTGTATAAGGTTCATTCTCATTCTCATAATTTAAGAAACACTATGTATAAGATTTGCATTGTTTATGTATATGATTTGATATTTTGGCAAAAAACTCAATTTTGGTTCTTCATTCTGCCATTGCTTAAATTTTGGGCCTTGGGGTGCTTGATCTGCCTCCCCGGATTAATAGAATGAGGGAAATACAGAAAACTTGAAGTAAGATTTAAGAACTTTTGAATTATGAATTAAAAAAAAATTCTTCGAATCAATATCACTTTTAAAATGCATTCCGAACCTAGTGGAATTATCGAAGAACTAATTTGTGATTGTCTTAACCAAATGTTGATTGTAGTCAACCCAAATTCCTTAAATCAACTAGTAAGCAAACCAATAGCTCAAATCTCCCACAGACCCCTCGAGGCCTGTGCAAATCATTCGACTTAGTCATAGATCACTATCAAGATTTAATAGAACCATCAAAACTCAAATCCAAGCTTGTTACTCCAAAATGTTGACTTTTGTCAAACTTTCATGATTTTCAAAAAATTAAAAATTTTCTTCTCCCTATACCTGATCACCTCAAAAATTGTGTTGCTCATCTCTACAAGTCATAAATAGCATAATAAAGCTACGGAAAAAAATCTTTTATACAAAAGGAATTCCAAAACACAAAGGGACCATGGGAATCGTTACATGTATTCCATTTTCGAATCATATATTATAGGTAATGGAGAATATATAGAACGGAGAAGGGCTTAAAATATTCTTCAACTATTTGAATTGGTACAAAAAAAACTGTCATCCATCTTTCGACCCCCAAATACTCTTGACATCAACATTTTAACTCAAAATTGCAAGGTTATTAAATTCCTAAGATTTTATGGATGGTGAATCATTGTGAAATTTATGAATCATCCTTCCTGTTTGGTACATTGTGCATGGTCCACAACATAGCACACGCTTTCTTTTGGTCCTATTTTATCTTCAAACCCAAATAAATGAAATTCACAATAATCTTATGGATCAATACTTATGGAGTATATAACTTATTATGGTGGTGTACATCCGATTTTTTTATTTTAAATTTTTGCTAAAATGTTATTCTCCTAATCAAGATAAATTTGATTTAATTCAGTTCTTCTCTTTGTTATTTGGCTTTTTGGATTTGATTTTTCGATTATTCAATTGTATCATATAAAAAATACAAGTCTATTATAATTGAATAGTTATTTTGAATGACAGAGAGAAATACCTATTTATAAAGAATGAGAAATGGTTAAATCAAATCTCTTAATATAATATTTTTTTTTAAAATATTGATTCATATTATTGAAATAATGGATATCATTGACAAGATTTCAATATATATTTGATTAAACATTCAACCTTTAAAAGTATAATGAAACATGACAACAAAAATAAACTTACACGCATAATATCATAAAATAAAATTAGATATTATTTAATGCCGATCGATTGTTTATCGACTATGTACCAAGAATGAAGTGTAGTATATATAAACACAATATATACTCTATTAAATATTTTGATTTTTTGGTTTTTGTTGTTCAAAACATAAAACCAAACCAAGAAACTAAAATTTTTAAATGTTAAATCTAAAACCAAACAAAAAATTGAAAAATCTAACCGAATAAGAGAAAATGCAATTCGGATTGATTTTTGGCTTAATCTAAATAATGCACACTCCTCCTAATTACAAGTAATTAATTAACCGGGATGCCAATTTATTATCCATTTATAATATTAATCAATTATCTCTTATTAGGTGAAAGCAAACTAAAGTTCACTCGTTTATTTATTGATGTTTATAGTATTCATTTATTTCTCCGTTTTTACATATTTTTTTGGTTTTTCATTATGTACCCAGTAGGATTCAAAACTCACATTGGGCTTAAGAATAATCAGGCTCGAACCAATGACTTCCACCATATCAAGGTGGCACTCTATCGCTGAGTTATATCTTTTTTCTGCTCCATCAAGGTCTCTTATTAAAGATGAAGTAGTACTTACCACTCTACCACAACCCTAATCGGCAGTACTTACATACTTCTAAGTTGTAATACAAGAGATGAGAAAATTTTCGAGTGAATATGAGTTCTGCTTAAATATATGTAGAATAAGATATTATAATAAAACTCAAAAACAAATTTCAAACGAATTTAAGTTATTATTGGTCAAAAACGGATTTTGATAAAAAGTGAAAACTGTAAATTGTTTATTCTCTTTTTAAATTGTTGTTTTCTAGTTAGAGAATTGAGGAACTTATATTGGATATTTTTATTTTATAACTTCAAATAGCATTTACAGCTTAAGTTTAATGCTAGGCGCTAGCTAAATGGTCCCATATGTTTTTTAATAAATATAATCACTCAATGCATCAAATTTTAGACAAGTTGGATGGATTATAGAGTATTAATTTATGCTAATTTTGACACTCATATCTAAAAACATGAGTATTAGTATGTTTGTATTAGCTCTTAAGTAATTAGAATAGGCATGTTGGAACTTTTACAACGCTTTGATCAATAATTTCAAATCATTTGATATATAATTACATGTGGAATTTTCGATTTGGAATGATCCTAATATGTTCAGTTAATTTGATTATTAGCTTTAAATTATTTGAGATTTATGGAGTATTTTATTTTAAATAACCTTAATATATTCAACTATATGAAGTTCTTAATTTGGAATGACCTTAATACATTCAACTAATTTGATCATTTTAGCATCAAATTATTTGAAATTTACGAAGTTTGAATTGGAATGGCCTTTATATGTTCAGTTAGTTAATTTGATCATTAGCTTAAAATTATTTGATGTTTATGAAGTTCTTGATTTAGAATAACCTTAATACATTCAACTAATTTGATCATTAGCTTCAAATAAATTTACAAAGTTCTTAATTTGAAATAATCTTAATACATTTAACTATTTTAATTGTTAGCTTCAAATTATTTGAAATTTACAAAATCTTGATTTGAAATAGTGTTGATACATTCAGCTAATTTGACTACTAGCTTCAATTATTTGAAATTTCTGCAATCTTGATTTGGAATTGCCTTAATATGATTCAACTAATTAGATCAATAACTTCAAGTTATTTGAAATTTATAGATGGAGTTCTTGATTTGGAATGATTTTAATACTTTTAACCAATTCGATCATTAGCTTCAAATTATTTGATATTTACAAAATTCTTGATTTGCAATAATCTTAACAGATTCAGCTAATTTGATCATTATCTTCAAGTAATTTGAAACTTACAAAGCTCTTGATTTGGAATGACCTTACTAGTTACTACATTCAACTAATTTGACTATTAGCTTCAAATTATTTAAAATTTGTCAAATTCTTGATTTAGAATGACCTTAATAGCTAATTTGATCATTATGGCCAAATTGTGTTATGATTATTGTCAAAAAGAAAATCAGTTTATAGTGTAAATATGTATTATGGACAAATTATTCTGGCCAAAGGGATTTTTCCAGAAGTTTATTAACTCTAAGTTAAAGATTTCAAAAATGAATCTTCAAAAAAAAAGGCTAATATATATTCATTGTAGTAGATTTTTATAACGCAAATATATATTAATTGAAACATAGATTTCAAACATTGAATATAACCACAAAGTAAAAAAAAAAAAAAGATGAAGAAAAAGATAAGTTGCTTGATTGTTACGAAAGTTGGATCTCTAAAGAGTACGATGAAATGATAAACATTTATTAATGTTAATTATCTTGAATTTGAACTTTAAACTCTACATTTTTTTTAAAGGTTGCTAATATTCATTATAGTTTATTTTTTTAGCGCATATATAGATTAACCAGAATGTAGATTTCAAACACCAAATATAGCCACAAAACCAAAGAGGAAAAATTAGAAAAGATAAGTTGTTTAATTATTACGAAAGTTGAACCACTAAAGAGCATGCGGGAATGATAAACAAGAGTATTGACGTTAAGTGTCTCAATCTTCTAGGCTGGCCGTGAACATAACGATTTTTTTTTAAAAAAAACTCTAATATTCATTATAATAGATTTTTATAGTGCGGATATTATTAATTAAAACGTAGATTTCGAACACTGAATATATAGTCATAAAACCAAAAAAAAAGAGAATTATTAAAGATGTCTAATTATTATGAAAGATGAAGCGATGAAAGATGTCTAGTTTTTTGAAAAAAACATCAATATATATATCGATTTATTACAGTAGATTTATATAGTGCGCATATAGATTAATTGGAACAATGAACATAGTCATTAGTCACAAAGGGAAAAAGAAAAATTCATAAAAAGATAAGGTGTTAACAACTAAATCACGAAAGAATATGACTATTTCGTTGAGCTTTGAGTTTAATGATATTTTTTAAAAAAGAGTGTCACTATCGTTAACTATTTTTCAAAAAAAAGTGTCAATTTTATCAAATTCTTTTAAATATCATTATTGGTTTATTACAGTAGATTTATATAACGCGGATATAAATTAATCAGCACAATAACATAGTCACAAAGTTAAAAAAAATAAAAAAAATTATAAAAGATATTGATTGTTAGTAAAGTTAAATCATTAAAGGGTATGATTGTCTCGTTAAATCTTGAACATAACGAATTTTTAAAAAAAATGTGTCACCATCGTTTATTATTTTTTAAAAAGTGTCAATATTGTTAACGTTTTTTCATAAAAAACACCTATATTGATTCATTACGGTAGATTCATGTAGCATGAATATAGATTAATCAGAATAACAAACTAGCCATTAAGTCCAAAAAAGAAAAATCACAAAAAATAAGTCGTTGAGTGCAAAAGATCACTAAAGAATATTATCGTCTCGTTGAGGCTTGAATGTAACAAAAAAAAATTCAAAAAAATGTGTCACTATACTCAACGTTTTTTCAAAAAGTAAAACGTTAATATTAGTAATTTTTTTATTTAAAAAAAGCATCAATATCGACTCATTATAGTAGAATTCTCTAGCGCGAATACAGATTAATCAGAAGAACAAATATTGTCACAGAATCAAAAAAAAGAAAAAAAAACTTTAAAAGGTAAGTTGATTGATTGTTACTAAAGTTGAATCACTAAAGAATTTGATTGTCTCATTGATCCTTGAACGTAACATATATTTTTAAAAAAAGTGCCAATATTGTTAACAGATTTTTTTATTTTTTTTAAAAAGAAGCATCAACATCGATTCATCAAGGTAGATTTCTATAGCGCAAATATAAATTAACCAAAACAATAAATATAATAACAAAGTCAAAAAAGGAAAAACCATAAAGGATAGATTGTTGACTAGGAAAGTAGAATCACTAAAAAAATATGGTAAGCCAGAAAAGGATAAACTAAGAGGGTGTTTGGATTGATTTAAAAGTTGGTCAAACTTATTTTTAAGTTGGTTTTTGACTTATTAAAGTGTTTGACAAATATAAAAAAATAATTTAAAATAAGTCAAAAATAACTTAAGATAAGTTAGAAAGTGTTTGGCAAGGTAAAAAATGACTTAAAATAAGTTAAAGATCAAAAGTAGGTCTCCCCCTACTTTGTATTCTTTGAGTTTTCATTTTTTACTTAAAAACTATTTTTTTAAGTCAATCCAAACGGGCTCTAAGTATAAGAGATAAGTTGATTGATTGTTACTAAAGTTGAATTACTAAAGAATATGACTATCTCGTTGAACCTTGAATGTAACCGCCTTTTTTTTTTTAAATGTCACTATTGTTAACGATTTTTTAAAAAAACACACATATATTATCAACGATTTTTTTAAAAAAAACTTCTAACATCGGATCATTACAATAGAATTTTATTGAGTGAATATAAATTAATCCGAACAATGAACATAGTCACAAAATCAAGAAAAGAAAAAAAAATCATAAAAGATAAGTTAAATGATTATTATGGAAGTCGAATCACTAAAGAAAATGACTGTCTTGTTGATCGTTAAATGTAACAATTTTTTTGAATAAAGCCCTACTATCATTAATGATTTTTCAAACAATTGCGCCAACATTTAATGATTTTTTTAAAAAACACCAATATCAATTTATTACGGTCTTTTATAGCGCGAATATTTATTCATTAGAACATCAAACATAGTCACAAAGTCAAAAAAGGAAAAATTATCTATAAAAAATAAGTTGACTGATTGTTACGAAAATTGAATCACTAAAGAATATAACTTTCTTAATGAGCGTTCAATGTAACGGTTTTTTGAATAAACCGCCACTATTGTTAACAATTTTTCAAAAAATAGCGCCAATATTTAACAATTTTTAAAAAAAAACGCCAATATCAATTCGTAACAAAAAAAATTTGTAGCGCGAATATAGATTAATCAGAACAACAAATATAATCACAAAATCAAAAAAAGAAAAAATTGTAAAAGATAAATTGATTGATTTATACTAAAGTTGAATCACTACATACTATGACTATCTCGTTGAGCCTTGAAAACAACAGTTCTTTAAAAGAAGCGCGACTATAATTAACAATTAGCGGCAACAATTTGATTGATTATTACTAAAGTTGAATCACTAAAGAATTTGATTGTCTCGTTGATCCTTAAACGTAATATATATATTTTTTAAAAGTGTCAATATTGTTAACAGATTTTTATTAAAAAAAGTAGCACCAACATCGATTCATCAAGGTAGATTTCTATAGGGCAAATATAGATTATCAAAACAATGAATATAATCACAAAGTCAAAAAAGGAAAAATCATAAATGTTAGATTTTTGAATGGGAAAGTAGTCACTAAAAATATGGTAAGTTGACTGATTGTTACTAAAGTTGAATCACTAAAGAATATGACTATCTCGTTGAACCTTGAATGTAACCACCCATCTTCTTTTTTTTATAAAAAAAATGTCACTATTGTTAACAAATTTTTTTTTTAAAAAAGTACTAACATCGGACCATTACAGTAGATTTTTATAGAGCGAATATAGATTAATCAGAACAACGAACCTAGTCACAAAATCAAAAAAAGATAGGTTAAGTGATTGTTACGAAAGTTGAATCACTAAATAATATGACTGTCTTGCTGACCGTTGAATGTAACGATTTTTTTTAATAAAGCACCACTATCGTTAATGATTTTTCAAAAAATAGCGCCAACATTTAATGAATTTTTCAAAAAACACCAATATTAATTCCTTACAGTTTTTTATAGCGCAAATATTTATTCATTAGAACATCGAACATAGTCACAAAATCAAAAAAAGGAAAAATTATACATAAAAAATAATAATTTGACTGATTGTTACGAAAATTGAATCACTAAAGAATATAACAGTCTTAATAACCTTTGAATGTAACAATTTTTTTTAATAAAGCGCCGCTATTGTTAACGATTTTTCAAAAAATAACGCCAACATTGAACAATTTTTTTTTAAAAAAAACACCAACATCAATTTGTTACATAAGATTTTTTTAGCGCGAATATATATTAATCAGAACAACAAACATAATAACAAAAAAATAAATAAATTATAAAAGATAAATTGAGTGATTTTTATTAAAGTTGAACCACTAAAGAATAT
The DNA here is from genome assembly GCF_000226075.1 of Solanum tuberosum. Classification (NCBI taxonomy): domain Eukaryota; kingdom Viridiplantae; phylum Streptophyta; class Magnoliopsida; order Solanales; family Solanaceae; genus Solanum; species Solanum tuberosum. The sequence continues at coordinate 807,896 of NW_006239079.1, read as the reverse complement.
GACCGTCTCGTTGAGCCTTGAACACAACGTTTCTGTAAAAAAAACGCGACTATAGTTAACGACTTTTTAATAATTAGCGGCAACATTTTTTAAACAATTTGTTTTTAAAAAAAATCATCAAACCAGTAGATATTTACCGCGCGAATATAGATTAGTCAGAACAACGAACATAATCACAAAATCAAAAAAAGAAAAATCTTAAAACTAAGTTGCCTGACTGTTACTAAAGTTGAATCACCGAAGAATATGACTGTATCGTTGAGCCCTGCCCGCAACAATTTTTCAAAAAAAGCGCGACTATCGTCAATGACTTTTAAAAAAAAACGCGCCACTATTATTAACGAATTTTTAAAATAAGCACCACCATTATTAACGATATTTTAAAAACCGCACCAATATTAGTTCATTACAGTAGAATTTCTATAGCGCGAATATAGATCAATTAGAACATCGAACATAGACGTGACGCCATAAAAGGGAAAAAAAATGAGACAGGCGGCCGATAAGCGCGCCACATCATGGTAAAAAATCCAGCTAGGAGCAGACATATCAAATATTCACTTGTTTTGGTAATTAGAACAACCCCACCCCCCCTAAACCCCGTACCCCAACCTCACATTGTCATTTTCACCCTAGCAGTAGCCGTACATATCCACTATATATATATATATTCTCTATTGCTTTTCCTTTTTCATTTTACTGTTCGAAAATTAAGAAAAAAAGCAATTGTAAGTAATACTAGAACTTGTTTTTGTTAATTTTGAATGATTAATGATGTTTCCTTTGTGATTTTAATTTGATGTATACATTTGTTTTATGTTTTGTTTATTGAAAGGGCAATCGATCGAGACGTGGAACAAATCAATTTGTATTGACTAGCGTGCGTTACTCTCTGGTAAGTCAGCTCTTAATCTGCTAATCAGTAATCAGTAATCACCATTTTTCATTTTAATTAAACTTCCATTAATTAATTAATCTACTTTTGGATCCCAAAATGAGCATCTGGAGTTATGGACTATTCTGGAACTGTGTGTTTTTGTGTGTGTGGATTTTCAATAGGTCCACACAGAATCTGAAGCTTTTTTCTATTTTACTTTATACACAGAAAAAATAATATTCTAAAGTCTTTTTTAACTTTTATGCACTTTTTTGTTGATGGAAGAGTCAACAGAGTCTTTTTTTTTTTTTTTTTTTTCTTCTGATTTGTTGGTTTCTTGCAGTTTTTTTTGTAAGGTAATGAAAAGTCCACTTTTTTTTTAAGTTTCTTTTTTTGGGTTTCTTTTATCATCACTTTTTCTTGTATATATACTGGTTTATTTAGCCCCATTTATAAAACCTTTCATTTTCTTCTTTTATGGTAGTGATCCCACTGTTTTTACAATGACAGCTATAAGCAGTCAAAACCCATATCTCTTTGATTGAATGAATGAAATACTCTTCTTAGGGTTTCCTTTTTATTGTTCTAGCCAACCCATTTTTTTCTCTTTCTCATTTGCTTAAAGAGAGGAGTTAGAGGGGAAGGTGCAATAAGGGTTCTTGGTTGTCTTATACCAACCCCCTTTGCTTCTTCTTTAATTTTGTGGGTTTGGGTTGTTGAGTTTTATGTTCATCACTAATCTTGGACTAAAAAAAAAATACTTTTTTGTGGGTGTATAAATATTAAAAGTGTCTTGGGAGTTTTGATGGGAAAGTTGGGATCTTGAAAGTGATTAAAAAGAGTCTTTTTGAGATTAAAGTTTTGATTTTTTGATGAGTTTTGGAGGTTTTATTGGAAGTAGTAGTGGAGGAAACGGTGGTTCTGGGGTTTCAAGATTGGTGGGTGATAGTTCATACGAAGCCATGCCTACTGCTACTATGGCTCAGTCACAGCTTATCACATCATCTTTATCTCATTCAATGTTTAACTCTTCACCGTTATCTCTTGCTCTTGTAGGCCTCCTTTAAATTAATACTTATTATTTTTTTGTTGGTTGGGAATTGGGATTAATAGTGGAATTTTTCAGAAACCGAAAATGGAAGGTGCTGGTGATTTGAGTTTTGATGCTGCTGCTGTAATGGGAAGGAACTCCAGAGATGATGAGTACGAGAGCAGGTCTGGGACTGGGAGTGACAACTTGGATGGTGTTGGATCGGGCGATGAAATGGAAACTCACATTGGTAGCTCATCGAAATCGGCAAAGAAGTACCATAGGCATACTCCATACCAAATTCAAGAGCTTGAGGCGTGAGTGTTAAACCACTTTATGTTTATAGTTTGTTTGTGAATGTTTTATCCATCTGTTTTGTGCTGACAGTTGCTTTAAGGAGAATCCACACCCCGATGAGAAAGCAAGGCTGGAACTTGGTAAGAGATTGACATTGGAAAGCAGGCAGGTTAAGTTTTGGTTCCAGAACAGGAGAACCCAAATGAAGGTAAATGACAACACATTCACATTATTTTCTTGTGTGAGATTTGTTTCATTGTGTGAATGTATAAGTGAAAACCTACATTGTTTCAGACCCAGATGGAACGTCATGAAAATTCAATGTTGAAGCAAGAGAATGATAAGCTTCGCATTGAGAACATAGCGATGAAGGACGCGATGAGAAGTCCAGCTTGCCCACATTGTGGTGGTCAGGCAATTCTTGGTGAGATACACATTGAAGAGCATCATTTGAAGATTGAGAATGCTCGACTGAGAGATGAATACAATAGGATCTGTGTCGTGGCAAACAAGTTTCTGGGTAGGCCATCGGAATCTTTCCATGGTCCTATGTCAGCTGGAATGGCTAATTCAGGTTTGGAACTTGCTGTGGGAAGAAACGGCTATGGTGCTATGAATTCTGTTGACACTGCATTGCCAATGGGACTTAATTTTGGCAATAACTTCTCAAGTGCTTTACCAGCGATTTCACCTAGGCCCACCCTGAGCATGGCTGGTGTAGGTGTATCCTGTGATAAGAACATGTTAATGGAGCTTGCTTTTGCTTCCATGAATGAGCTGATTAAGCTGGCTGATATCGGTGCTCCTCTGTGGCTTAGAAACTTTGATGGAAGTGCGGAAGAATTGAACCTTGAGGAGTATGCAAGGTCTTTTCCTCCATGTATTGGCAGGAAACCTGCCCACTTCTCAGCAGAAGCAACCAAGGCAACTGGTACTGTGATGATGAACAGTCTGGCTTTGGTTGAGAGTCTGATGGACACAGTAGGTTCCTTCATCCTGAAACCTGTAGTTGAGATTTTGATTTCTTTGAACCATTGCTGAATGTGAAAATGTTTCTCCAATTTGCTTCTTGACATATGATTTTCTTTTTTATTCAAGGGGTGTTGCGTTAATGGCTGCATGTTCTTTTGATTAAAATAACTTTTAACTTTCAAGTTGAGGGAAAAAGCATATTGTTGGCTTTTGTTCTTGCATTCCATGTAAATGTAACTTCTACTTATGCAGAGTCGATGGATGGATATATTTTCATGCATTGTTGGCAGAACCTCTACAATTAATGTGATCTCCAACAGCTCAGGTGGAAGCAAGGATGGCAATTTGCATTTGGTACGCTTTTGTTATTTTGGTGGGAGTCACCCATCCTAAGTTACTTTTCTTGCCTGTCCTGCAATAGAGGTCTGAAAATATTGTTTTGCAGATTCAAGCTGAGTTCCAAGTTCTGTCTGCTTTAGTTCCTGTCCGTAAAGTAAAGTATCTACGCTTCTGCAAGCAACATGCTGAAGGTGTCTGGGTGGTGGTGGATGTGTCTATTGATGCTATCCAGGAAGGTTCAATACCGCTTGATGGAAATTGCAGGAGGCTCCCTTCCGGATGTATCGTGCAAGACTTGCCCAATGGGTGCTCCAAGGTAACTAGTCCATTTATGTTTTTCCATTTAGTATTCCATGCAGTGCTCAATAAGTTGTTGAAATTTACCCAGCTAATTGTTCAATGTAGATTTTTTTTCTTGTTGGTTTGTGTGTTTATTTGTTCTTAATGAAGGTTTCTCTTGTCATTTTGCTCACATAGTTTTTTTTATGCACTTCATACTATTTGGTTTTGGTGTGTTGATTCTCTTGACCTTTGCTTCTGAAATATATTTTATCCTCAGCATCTTTTGGAAGTGCTGTCAGTAAAATAATCTGACAGTTGTAGCCTAAGAATCTGAACCTTCTATTGTTATTTTATTCTGTAGATGCTTCTGTATGTTTATTTATGTTATCATCAAATTCAAGGCTAGATTTTTTCATATTTGCTTGGTTAGGCTTCTGTCAGATTAGAAAATTAGTTAATCGAGGATATCAACCTTACAGTATTGCAAGATGCCTCAACTCCTTTTTCTGTGTTTTGAACTTTTAAATTTATGATCATTGTGTGAAGGCAAAGCCTCGGTAGTTTCATCTTAACTGTATAAGCAATATAGTGTGATGCTTCTGTCCAACACCCTTGCACGTGCTTGTGAACTGTGCTTGCATGGTGTTTACTTGATACCACTTGTGTTTGACCTCAATATAGACTTCTATTGTACTCAACCAATCTAGAAATTCAAAAGTGATCTTATTTGTGTAATAGTAATTTCGTTTGACTTATCCTCTTGTATTCTATTCTTTATTTTCTTGCAAAATCACAACTTTTCACATTTTGCACCGAGTTTGCTCTTTTGCATCCCATCTTTTTGAGTGATTATAAACAAGTAACTCTAAATCATTTCCTTGCATCCTATCTTTTCATTCCGGAATTCCAACTTCGCGTAAACTAAAGATACTGGATACACAGATTGATCTATGCCCTTTTGAAGCATATAATCCTTTAATTGTCTTGAGTTGCTGGTTAAGTTGCCTCCATGCAGACCAATTGATGTCAAGGCTTATCTTAATCTACTCAATTTCTGTGTACAAAACTGCTAGCAAAATTTTGACGGAAAATTTCAGGTTATTTGGATTGAGCACACGGAATATGATGAGAGTATCACCCACAATTACTACCACCCTTACATCAGGTCTGGCCTGGGGTTTGGTGCCCAACGGTGGATTGCCACCCTACAAAGGCAATGCGAGTTCTTGGCAATCATGTCTTCTGCTGTGCCCAGTGGTGATAATTCAGGTATCACGTCATATTGTTCATTTGACACTCTCCAACTTTGAAATGATAATGGATTTCTTATCAAGTTTCATTATTGGCAGTGGTTAGTTCCAGTGGACGGAGAAGTATTGCAGTGCTGGCTCGACGTGTGACTCGCAGCTTTTGCGTTGGGGTTTGTGCGACCTATTACGACTGGGAATCAATCCAATCAGGGACTGCAGAGGAGAGTAAGTTGATTATGAGGAAGGGCGTTGGTGAACCTGGTGACCCTAATGGTATGGTGTTGAGTGCCAGCAGGAGCCTCTGGCTGCCGGTAACACATCAACGTTTGTTTGACTTCCTGCGAAATGAACAGACAAGAAGTCAATGGGATGTCTTGTCCCAGGGTGGTTCCGTGCACCCAATAGTCCACATTGGCAAGGGTCAGGATCTTGGCAATAGCATCACTCTGTTTCGTACTAGTGTAAGTGAAACTGGTGTGGCTTTGGCACAAAACCACACAAATTAGTATTAACCATTGATTGAAATTGTGAATGACTGTTTTGGCTTGACTTGCAGGTGGCTAACAGCGATGGTAGCCAGAACAGTATGTTGACCTTGCAAGAGTCGTGCACAGATGTATCCGGTTCAATCATAGCATATACATCACTTAATAGTGGAGACATGAATGTTGTGATGAGTGGTGGAGATTCCTCCTGCGTGACATTCCTTCCATCTGGATTTGCAATCATTCCAGATTGTTATGAGAATTCCAACGGGGTAGCAGCTGGCAATGGAATACTCGAGAATGGTGGTAAGATTAATGGGTGTCTATTGACCATGGGATTCCAGATACTAATGACTAACCCGCCTACAGGAACTCTCACTATGGATTCAGTGAACACTGTGAACTCCCTCATCACCCGTACAGTGCAAAACATCAAACTTGCTTTCCAGTGCAATTAATTGGCACTACAAGTTGAGTTGTTGCTTTCTGTGTTGTGGTGCAAGTAGTAGTATACAAGGAAGGTTATAGAAAGAAGACGGGTTTGAGTCAATGAACGAACCGAGGTGGTTCCTCAGGTTGACTAGTTAGTTAGTTAGTTAGTATTTGGCATGGTGTTTGATGGAGGAATTGGTGTGGTTCGCGTATTGACTTTGGTGGCCCTTTTAGATTATTGTGTCATATGATTCTCTGTTGGTTTGAATCAATCTTGTGTTTTTGGCTGTTGTTAAACGCTCTAAACTTATTTGCATGGTTTTTAATATATTTGGATTTTCGTTCATCGATATCTCATTATGATTTAAAGATCATCCCTATTCTGCAAGGGATACTTACAGTTACAGCAAAGTATTCAGTTGATTTTACCTACAAAGGTAGAGAGAGGTAAGATTAACATACTTGGGGCTTCACTTGTTTGATTATTAATTTCACTGCTGGCTTCTTCCTTTTGTTTTTAATTTCATTTATTAGTAGTATTATTTTTTTTGCTCCTTTTCTTTATTGTTAATATGACTTGTCACTCTAGATCAGTATCACAATAACTTCTACATCATATCTTCATTTATTATTTTTTCAAATCATTATTTTCCTTATCAAAAAACAACTTATTTTTCAGCATATATTATGATAAATCAGTATAACTTAGAGTATATTAATACTGTTGCAATATACTATGAGACTAACATAATATATAGTATTGTACTAGAGAATTTTGATTTTAAAAAAAACGTTCTTTAGTCCTTTACGATACTCACATGATATATATACAAAGCGTATTATGCTCTCTCCCCAAGAAAGATAAATAAATAGTGGTCCAAAAGTGGAACTTTATCACTTGTTTCTTTCCCAAATAGTCTAATTTTTGTGACAATTACAAAGAGTAGCAAACTCACCACGATAAAAATAAAATAATGGGAGGCAAAAGAGTTGGAAGTGAAAATATCCAACATGACATGTGAAAACTGTACTACTCAACTCATTTAACGTTAACTTCAATTTTTGTACAACATATACTATGATATATACATATGGTTCTTATTTCTTACGAAAAGATAACATGTGATTTTCCCCTCTGGTTGGTTCCTGCATTGGGAACTTCAATGAGGTTTCATGCATGGAAACAAGGACGACATATATAGACTGTTCGACTAAATTTTTATAATAAATTTTTTTTTTTTTTTGTAAGAAATGATTATTTGAAAAATATTTTTGACGAATAGCTACTTATGCTTTGATTGTTCAATTTTAAAATATTTCTGTCAATATTAGAGCAACAATTTATGTTCCAAAATCGATCTCAAGGAAAAGTTATTTTATACTGTTGTTTCAACATATACATTTATATGTATATATGGAGATGGTGCCACCAATCAATTAGGACAGTAATTATTTAAGGCTTCGAACATGGACACATTATGGAATTTGTCTACTGTTGTTAATTTAAAATGCCAAAATAATCACTCAAGTCCCATGCATATATAAATACATGTTACGTATATATTTATTGATTTGGTCTTGAAGAAATTAAATTGAGTAGGAAATAATACCTAACTTAAAGTATAACGGAGGGTATTAACATACCATTTATGATAATTCAGAGATATATTTGTCCTTTTTCTGTATAAAATAATGTGTGATTGTAGCAGTCCATTTTAATACGTAGTTCACATGCGACCAAAATTATTGTGGCCTTCAGGGATTTTTCATTTGCTTAATTTTTTATAAAATGAAAAGTATCGTTAAATTTGATAGTTGTATCGTTATAATTATTTTTTGGAAGAACTGCATGATTAGATATACTTCACTATCATATATACTATTATTATCTATACTTTCAAAATATTACGTATCTTGCCACTAATTAAGAGTTTCCTGCCATATATTGAAGAAAATATACTTAGATACATGTATTTTTGCTATCAGATACACAAAAATAGGGAGAAAGGGGAGGGAGATTGAGGAGGGAGGCTAGCGAGATTCGTATGTAGCCCATATAAATGTGAATCGCACTAGATATATATATATATATATATATATATATATATGTATGTATGTATGTATTTGAGACACTAGATACATGAAAGAGTAGCGAGCGAGATGGGAGAGAGGTGAGAGAGGCCAGTGAGATTTGTTATGTATTCCAGATACATGTGAATCCACTTGGATACAATATATCTAGAACAAATTGCACATAATTTTGATCCTATGTATCCGGGATGCATGTATCTGGACGTATCTGTAGACACCAAAAATCTGATAAGATACATAATATTACAAATTAAAGTGTATCTAAATAATTAGCTCCTAAACTAGTGAGATTTAGGTAAGTTCCCCTGTATTTTTTCTTGTGAGCAGTCAAATATGTAACTTTCTCTTATTTAATAGCCCAAAAAAGTTAAGGGCTAATAAAGGGCCTATGATGAAATTTTGCAATTTTCCCCTAAATGTGTTGAATTGTGTTGTTTTATTTGAATCCTATTTAGTCTCGGCCCACAATTAGTATAATGAGCCTACTCAGTACTAAAAATTAGAGCTTCAAAATGAAAAGAATTATTTGGAATAAATGGTCAAAACACGTAATTATATAAATTAATATATGTTTTAACTTTAATATTTCATATGAAAGTATGCATAACTATCCATGTAGAGTTTAGTCCCACTAGAAGTGATCTATCTTGTTTGAAAATATTCTTTGACAATCTCCTTTGGAACATAATCGATCTTTTTCTTTGCTTAGGATAAATAACTTTAAGTAACGAAGACAATCTATCATTATCTTGCTTCAGAGCCGATATCTTGTATCGGTGTAAATAAATTCAATGACTTTTTATATTCTTTTTTTTTTCTTTTTTTTTAAAAATTGTTGACTTTTTTTCACCACAAACAGATTTACCGCGTGGATTGAATAGAGTCTCCTAATCTCGACAATCAATCATGAATCCCTTAAGCGCTTTGGCAAAGCATTCTGCTGCGACAAGCAACCGATTCTTATTGCATTCACCAACGTAAAATAAAAAAATTAGAAAATAGTATCAATTAGTGTTGAAGTGGATTCTTATGCCGTTGGGGCATACTATTGCTTTTCAATATTTATGAAGAGTTTTAGCTGCTCAACTGATTAGCTATTTGATTTTTCAAGTGATTGGTGAGGATATCATTTCTTAGCTGTTAAATCTGCACTCTCAACTCTCAATTTCTCCTTCCCCTTCTCCTAATAAAATATCAAAACAATAATTTGAAAAAGTATTTCAAGTGAAAAGTAATACGTATTCACATATCTTCAACTATCACAAATTCTTTTTTTTACTAGTGAAATTTATGTCAAAGACAAACTTCAACTTCCATATACGTAAAAAGAAATTCAATTTTACCTTCCACTTGGATTCTTTTCTTTATGTTTTTTAACTTCAACCTAATATTATCAAAAAACCCTCTAATTAATCTCCTAAAAATTTTAAATTAGGACGTCACTTCAAAGCAGGTCATGCTAATTGCTACTCCAACTTGCTACCATAGTCAAAATAGTAATTAAAAAAAATATATTCCCCATATAAGTCAGATATGGAACGTCACTTCCTTTAATTAAATTTTCTTTAATAGCTGTATTATGTAGTTGAAAGAGACTTAAAACGATGCATGTATTTTAAATTAATTGTTCCTTTAAATTATAATACTATTAATGTAATCGGCGTTGCAAATTGAAACCTACCCTCCAATTAAGAAAAAGGGATATATTTTATGCTCATTTACTATTTGAATAAAAGAAAAAGATCTTCAGATAATTAATATGAAAAAAATAAGAATCTCTAATAAAAAGGACATAAAATTAATACAAGTTTGTAAAAGTCTAAATTAAAAAAAAAAAAGTTTGTAAAAAACTATAAAATCAATTTTTCTCTCAAATAATGCAGATATGTTATAAGGTACTACTTAATTAACGCTACTAAAAAAACAAGGAATTAGCACGGATTAAGAAGGAGTGGAGGTCGCGGATTAGGGTAGATGGATAGAAGGGGTGGAGGGTGTCTTGCCTTGTGAAGGTTTAGCTTGTTATGATGTCTGTCGTAGTACTAGTCGTATCCATGTAGTTCCTGCTATATGTTGTTATTGTATTTGATTATCAGTATTTTACAATTTTTAATGTGGACTTTGTACTGTTTTTCTTATTAATGATTATGCCCTCTTCATTTTCTTCTTATTTTACTTGGATTTGATGCACTTGAGCTGATGGTCTTTCGAAAATAGCTTCTTTATCTCCACAAGGTAGTAGTAAGATCTGCGCATTCTATACCCTCGGGTACCAAACCCCACTTAGTGGGATTTCAGTTATTGTTGTAGCAATGAATAAAATTTCATACGTAGATGAACAATGAAAAACTTATGATAATTATTCCATATGCTACAAATTATAAGAAAATTCTATCAGCTAGAAGTATTTTAGCATCAGATTAACTAGAAAATCGATAAATTTCATATTTAGATTCATGTTTTCTGGTAGTATGATGAGATTGATTTATTGACTATTTAAAGCATAATGTCCTTATCAGTGTCAATTTTTTCTTAAATGAAGACTAATTTTCATGTGTTTGAGTCAATGACTCAATGATTTACATAGCATGAATAGTTTTGGTGAGTGTTACGTTTAATTTGCTGGTACGTATATGGATATCATATTATAATAAAAGAACATGCATGTGTAGTTTCTACAAAAATAAAATAATTAAGAAGGAAGAATAAAGTAAGTATTTGGTAGATATTTTTGTTGAGTGAATGAAATGACTAATTAATTAGCAAGAGGCACCAAATTCCTTAATTTTCTCCATTATATATGAGCCAATGGAATCATAGGAAGTTTTACAGGTTGGTCCCACGCTAATGATGTTTAATGATGGTTGTTAAAACATTAATTACTGGTTATCTACAAAAAGAATTTGGCCTTGTAGACATGATCAAATGTTATTTTTAACAAAAAGTTCTTCTTATTACTACGATGTGATAGTGAAATTAATGAGTGTTGCGGTGTGTGAATAAGTTTCACATGAATAATAGGAAAAAAGAAGTTGCTACTTATAAGATGTATGCGATACTTTTTATGATGTGTGACAAATTGATAGTGTAAGATTTGACTAATTGCCTTTACACGTTTGATTTGCTGACCGATTTGTCAATACTTACCTATAGCTTTTGAAGACATACACAAAGAAGATGATTATGGACTTGGTGGCCATAAATATTCGGAAGTTAATCTCGAAATTAGTCCATGAATAATGATAAGTCATGTGAACGTAACCTTAGTTGAAAATATTCATATAGTCTTAACTCTCAATAGTGTCATGAGATCGTATATGATACTTTAAATGATATCATTGGATGATAGCTATCAACCTATCCAATGGCGGAGCCACACATGCAGTTGAGGGTTGTCGACCGACACCCCTTTGTTGGAAAATTACACTGTGTAGTTAGAGTAAAAATATTTTTTATGTATATATATTACATATTGACACTCCTTGACTTCTACTTCTTTAATTTATATTTTGACACCCCTTAGTTGAAGTTTTGGCTCCGCCATTGGACCTATCGTAGATATAACCAAACTTATTGTAATATACATTAATGGTTATAGTAACTAGTACCTTGTTGTAGGGCCTAGCTCTTTGTTTTGGTTAAATCTTCCTTTTTTTCGTTGATGCACATTCCTATCCACCATACTCAACTTTCTTGAATCACAACAAACTCACTCCAACATAGGATTTAGGGTTCAGGGTTTAGAGTTTCGAAGGGAGAAATTATATGTAATATAAATAAGATAGTAATATTTTTTTTAATCTTTATATCATTCATATTTGGGAAAATATTTAAAATACGAATACTATGAAGCAACTTGTGAGGTTGATAATCATCCTCATCTACCGTACTAGTATTACTAAGGTAAGTACTAAATTTTTATTTTTATTTTTTTGTAGTTACTTTCTGTTGCCTAAGATTTCACGAGGGATGAAGGAGAGTTACTTTCAGTTTCATACAAAATAAGCAGGTGGAACAAACATATAAAGACGTTAAAGTTTATTCTTAAAAAATATATTGTAAAAAATTCATTTTCGACTATTTACAATAAAATATTGCCTATGTCTAATGGCTGACTCAGTTTTCATTATTCAAATATCTATTTTGAGCTTTCAAATTTATCTTGAAAAGTCCTATAAAATGTTTCTTTATTTAAGGCGACTCCATACTCATAGACTATGATTCGAACCTGAGAGCATTGAAAAATAATTATCACTCTATTACAATCTTTCGTGAAATGGAACAAAGAGTGGTTCGATGCATACTCTTCGCTGGAAAATTATGTGGTATATAAAGGTTAAATATTAGCTACTATTATAATATACATTTTTGCACATTTTTAACACTATTGAAAAGTATTAACACATTTTTTATTAAATTTTTAACTCTGCCGCTATGAGTGATGATTGAGTCTTTTGATTTATGTAAATTAATAAGGAAGTAATAATTGGCAACAAACCTCAGCCTTTGTCGCTTCCTTTTCGCGGATTTCCTGTTACTTTTTTTAGTGGAGTAGCATAAATGTTTATTTTTAATATTTTTTTGGAAATAATTGACCTATTAATAAAATTTAATTTAATAAAAAAAGGTGTTTCATTATATCAGAAGTAGGGGTGTAAAAGAAGTATGAGAAATTGATCGAACCGATTGACCGAATCGATTTATGTTATTTTTTCAATAAAATCGTAAACTTTTATGTAAGTATATAACCGTCCTGAACAATTGAGATGGTCTTTTTAATTTATGAAAAAAATTGAAAAAATTATGAACAGAAAACGAATAACCTTACAGGTATATATTAACAATATGTTAAATTTAATATATGTATATATTCTATAACATTTTTCAAATATAAATATAACTTAGGTCTCAGGCCTCTAGCGAGTGGTGACTGGAAGACTTTGAATCTTTGTTCTTTAATTAACCTTTAATTAATTAGGTTTAAAATTAAATGATACTATAATAGATACTCTATCAAACAATACACCTAAATATATGCAAGCACTCCTATTAAATGTTTAAGATCAAACAATACGATAACAAAATTTTACATTCTTGACTTCTTGGTGAAGAACTAAAGTGTTTCTTCACTAATATATTTGCGAAATAAATATTTTAATAACAATATATTTTGAGGTGATATTTTAAAAGTAAAAAAAATAAAGATTAATCGAACCGTACGAACAACAAAGAGAAACTAATATGATTTTTAAAAGTCTAATTTTGGTTATACTTTATAAAATACCCAAAAAAGTGAGTTACTATAATTTTATAAAAATAACCGATCAAACTGTCCCATTGACACCCCTAATAAGAGGTGTTTTCATTAAATTAGTACGTATTTAATATATTTTTGATTATATAAAAATTCACTTATTTAAATAAGGATAAATTGAAAGAAAAAAATTAATACGTTTTTATTATGGATAAAACTATTTATTTTGGATTACCTATAAATGTTAAAAATATCATACAATATAAAAGCTTCCTAAGCTTCGCAAAATAATTTCAAAGACCAATACGTATGCAAACATATAACGCCTTCTATGCTATTCCATATGTCATGACTCATGACTTACCGCCGATTCGGTAGGAAGAATAAGGAATAATTAATTTTGAGATTAATTTAAAAATGAATTTATTTCATATTTGATTGAAATAAAATTGTGGGGTGATTCATTTCGAGATTATAATATTAAAATATTTTTAAATTTTATTGTCTTAAACATATCAGGTGAATTTTTACTATTAAGAAATTATCTAACCAAAAAAGAGATATATTTTAATTTCTTTTAAAAAGAAATAAAACAAATAAATTAAAATTGCAAGAGTACGTTTCAATTTTGACATCTCATGAACCCAATTACCAAAGTATGTATATATATGTCTTTTCTTTCTTGTTTGAAAGCAAACATGAAAAGTAGAGTTGTGGGTAAAACTAGGCAGTGGACTAATATTTTCTTTATTATTATTAATAATAATAATAATTAACTTACAAAAAATTGTCCTAAACGTGTTTAATTACAACTTGATCTTAATTCACCAACCACTCTATTGGCTAGCTAAACCGTGCAAATTAGTTAAAAGATTTGTGGTTCTAATTTTCTTAGAAATGGATATTATTAAAGTACAACAAGAAAGCTTAAAAGTAGCTTATACCTTAAGTTATATCAGTAGAAATTTTCCACACAATAAATTTGAAATTAGGGTGGGTTTGATATGATGAAAATATTTTTTAGAAAATATTTCAATTTTCTTTTATTTAACTGATCAAAAAGTTTTTTAAAAAAAACTCACAAATAAAAACATAGGAAACAAGTTTAATACGTAACAATCAATTTCTTCCAAAACCTTCAACAGAAAAAGCTTAGACATATTAATTAGTACGATATTTATACATAAAAAAATTATACCTATCTAGATAATGTAATTTTCGGACGAAAGAATATCGGTTAACACTTTTAAAATATACGTGGCTCCACCATCGAATAAAATAAAAAAATTGCTTAATATAAAACACCGTTCATTTTCAATGTTGAGATTGCAAATTCAAATTATCAAGGGAAATAAAGAAGCCCTAGCAGAAAATTGTATTTGAAGTTCAAAGCACACAAATTAACAAAGATAAAATATTAGACCTGACTCAAATTTTCGAAGATAAAAAGAAACTTTATTCATCACAATAAAAAAAAAATAGATTAACTAAATAAAAAAATTACTCCACTTGCAAGACCAAGACAAACACAAAAAATAAAATTAAAGAGGTGGTGGTAAAAGTTGCCTTGACATTGGCTACAAGTGCAACCCCACTTTTTATTCTCCAAGTAACCAACTAAACTTTTACTTTTTTAGATTATTTTTTTTTTTGGTCCTTATTTTATCCTATTTTCCTTTAATTGATGCACCTCTAACTTTTTTTTAATATATTTTTTTTCAAATTCCTAACTTACAATTTACTCCAGAAAAGGAAATTCCACTAGACGTTCTCTTCTCAACTACCTCATGCCAGAAAACATAATAAAAGAAACACAAATATCTTTTATTTTATCTGTTTTTACAAACAATCCACCGTCATCCTTTTATCCAAAATTTTAGTAAAACTATACAAATATTTCTTAGAAATCCAATATAAATGTAAGAGACAAGCATTGATAACACTCTTGAATTTATTATGAATTGTTAATTTCGTCTTTAAATCATTGATTTTCTTGAAAACATTCTTATACTTGACCGACTGAACTAAAATACACCATCGATATTCTACATGTCATAACAAGTGATCTCAAACTCTTGTAGGAACGTGTATCTCTTAATAAAAAGAAGAGATAAGTGTTGAAAACACTTTTAACCTTGACAAGAATTTAAGAGTGTATTCCACTCATATAATAAGATCATGAGTGTATTTAAGTTCTAGATAAGTATTTTTAATGCTGTCAATACTTCTTTCTAAATATAATTAGAAAAACAATGCAGTTAATTAATTATTTTTCATCTAATGAAATTAAATAAGCAATAGTAAAAAGAAAGAAAAGAATCCAATTTATATCTACAGAAATATTGTTTTATCCAAATATTAATTAGATATCTCTATTAGAGTTTTGAGTATAAAAAATATTCAACTAAGGACTTTTACTAGCTTTATTTGTGTGAATTCAAATTAATATAAATTCAAATTAGTCGAATTAGAAAAAATAAATTACTCAAACTCGAGAGTTATCCACTTCCCATTGCATAATATCATTTTCTTTTTTCAAATTTTGTTTAACGACAGTTGACCTAATTTTTCCCACAAACCCCAAAAAAGTTTTACTAAATCCTTGTAAAAGACATATACTCTGTTTGAGTCAAATTTGCTTCATCAGATACTGCCATTTTTCTGCAAATCTTGACTTGACATGTATATATATTGAGAGAGACACAGCTTTGATTTTTCTTTAGAGAGTAAAAAAAAAAGGATCAGAGAAAATGGGTAATTCTTTTGGGTGTTCGGCCTCCGGCGAACGGTTGGTATCGGCGGCCAGAGACGGCGATTATGTAGAAGCTAAGATGTTGCTTGATTGCAATCCATGTCTTTCAAAGTACTCTACTTTTGGTGGACTTAATTCCCCTCTTCATTTTGCTGCCGCTAAGGGACACAACGAGGTATTTAACCCTTTTCTTTTTTTGTTCTTTTTAATCGCATATCATAAAAGTGTTCTTGATTTGTGTTGAACAATTTTCAGATTGTTGCATTGTTGCTTGAGAATGGTGCTGATGTTAATTCTAGAAACTACTGTGGTCAGGTAAAAGTTTTTTTTTTTTTTTTTAAAAAAAAAAAGCCCCTTTTTGTTGATTAGTCCTTGTTTAGTTTCTCTTCAGATTGTTCTAATGAGCTGATATTCAGCTAAGGGTAGTGAGGAAATGAGAGATCAGCTTCATGGGGTTGGGGTTATTTTTGTCAATTTTAGTATCGGAGTACATCGTTGGGGGATTTTGAAATTTGGGTTTTTCTCTTTTGGAAATGAATTTTTGGTTTTTTTTTTTTTTTTATAAAAAAAAAGCCCCTTTTTGTTGATTAGTCCTTGTTTAGTTTCTCTTCAGATTGTTCTAATGAGCTGATATTCAGCTAAGGGTAGTGAGGAAATGAGAGATCAGCTTCATGGGTTGGGTTATTTTTGTCAATTTTAGTATCGGAGTACATCTTGGGGGATTTTGAAATTTGGGTATTTCTCTGTTGAATCTGATGTTTGAGTTTTTTTTTTTTTTTGGTTTGAAGACGGCACTGATGCAGGCATGTCGATATGGACATTGGGAAGTTGTTCAAACCCTTCTTCTCTTTAGATGCAATGTGAGCTTCCCTTGATTTTTCGCCTCACGGTTTTTTTTTTACCTTGTTAATTTGGTTACTTGAGGTTGCACAGGCTTGTGTCTTGTCATTCTAGTAATAGCATTTGCCCCTTTTGGATCTTAAATTTTTAATTTTTTTCAGGTTACCAGGGCAGATTATCTTAGTGGAAGAACAGCTCTCCATTTTGCAGCAGTGAATGGACATGTTAGATGCATAAGACTTGTGGTGACTGATTTCGTACCTAGTGCCCCTTTTGAGTCTATAAATGCTCAAACAAATGCTGACAGGGGTGACAGTTCAAATTCAAAAAGCAAGCATGAGCAAAGGTTGGTGATCTATTAATCTTCATTCTTGTCATCTGGATTCATGTTGAGTTGTATAAATACGGACAATTTATTTATGAAGATATAAGGTCCCAAATGAAATCATTGATTGACCTGTGATGTCATTGATTAAGGGTTAAATGCAAATTGTATAAGACAACCATAGAAAACTGAGGTGGTAGTGTACAACATATGCTCTAGTAAAAGAAGATTCCCCGGGAGTTCTTCATTTGTTATGTCTGTGTTTACAGATGTTTAGGTTATGATAAGAGAATTAGTTGAGAACAATGAGCTGATATACCACCATGCTCATGAATTCTGACACAAAGTTATTTGACTTTGAGGTTTTGAGTTCTTCTTGGAAAAGTTGAACTGCTGTATCTGGTTTACTTGGCTAATCGCTGTATTGGCTTCATTTCATTGCAGTGCACTGTCAAAATTTGTAAATAAAGCTGCTGATGGTGGTATTACTGCTCTTCATATGGCTGCATTGAATGGGTATTTTGATTGTGTCCAGCTCCTGCTTGATCTCAATGCAAATGTATCAGCTGTGACATTTCACTATGGGTCATCGATGGATCTGATAGGTATATGCTCGGTCGAGGCATTAGATGTTTTTGGAAATTACCTGATTGTTAATTGACATTATTTTCAAATAAATCATTCTATAGGAGCTGGAAGCACTCCTTTGCACTATGCTGCCTGTGGCGGAAATCTAAAATGCTGCCAGGTGATTGGTTAACTCGTCTTCGCGCTGCTATCTAATAATTTTGATTACCAAAAGTAAAAGATGTTCTACTTCCGATGCCTATTGGTATTTATGTGGTTGTTTTCTGATGCAATATTTTACCGTTGCTTGTTTCTAAATGAGTATTTGCTTTGTGTTTCTGCAGATCCTTATTGCAAGAGGTGCCAATCGATTGACATTGAACTGCAATGGGTAATCTATTTAGGACTTGCTTCTCAGTTTAACCTTACATCTTTGAATTTCTAGACGTCACTGAACAGATATATGGATTCTTTCAGGTGGGTTCCTCTCGATGTTGCCAGGATGTGGGGGCGTCATTGGCTTGAACCATTACTTGCACCAAATTCTGATTCGATAATTCCACCTTTTCCATCTTCAAGTTATTTATCATTGCCTCTCTTAAGCGTGCTTAACATCGCAAGGTAAATGGAAATTCTCTTCCTTTTTTAGTCATTTGTAATCTAGTTTTTGGACTGATAAGTGATAAGGGAGGGATGATCTATAGTGGTAAGGACCCTCCACTTCCAAACATAAGGTTTTGTTTTGAATTACCAAGTAAGCGAACATGGGAAATGCCCACTATTCAGCTCGTAGATACATGGATTTAGGGGAGGGAGTTTAACGTATTTAAAAAAAAGGCTTATTTCTGAACTAATGGTCTTTGTCATCTGAAACTTTTTTGAGTGCCCTAATTTCTGGGTTGAAATCTGTTTTGGTGCATCAAATTTGTTTAAGATCAAAGTTCAATATCTACCCTAAACCTGGTCCCATATTGTCTGAGATATAGTAACTTTTCTATTATCAAGTCTCAATTGATAGAGAGAATTTGTCATGTGATATTTCATTTTACATCGTCTAGTGTTTCTTATGGGCTATGGCAGCCAAGCTGGGTAGTTACTTTTTGAAAAGCAAAATAAATGATGCCATTGATGATACCTAAGCTATTTGATGCAAATAGCAATAGAAATGGGTTACTGGCTTACTGCAAATCTGTTTGACAAATGTAACATATGCTAGGGAAGCAAAACAAAGTGAAATTTTTGCTAATTGAAGATGTGGAAATTGTTGCTATGGATATTGTGCGTTAGTAACTGCAAAAGGGTACTCCATGTATCGGTATAGATTTGTAACAAGCAGTTCAGTCACTCTACTCATTGCTGGCTTCAAAGTTTTTGAAATCAATTGTATATTGTTCTGTGAATTCTATCTGTATGATGCACATTTAACTTGCAAAGGCATAAGCCGGAAAAATTATGATTGATCCAACTTCCATTTGTTCAAGCATTATTTTGTTTATTTCACTATACTTCGTCAGTTTGTCTTGCTCTTTTGGTTTTCCCATAGTTGAAGTCATCTTTAGGCAGTCTAATGATCAATTTTAGACTGTTACTGCCTACCATTCCGTTTAGAGTTAATAAAAGAAAATAACCAGTGAGGCTGCTATATGAGATGAAGAACTTTATTGTTATCTCAGGCTGCATCTTATCTTACCCTTTCCTGTGTTCTAGTTTGATCTATAAGACATTGCTTCTTCTGGAAGCGTAAGAAAACACCTTAACCATTAGTCCTGTGGACATTAGATTGAAATTTTCTTCGATTGAGCCTTCTATCGATTAATGATTCATGTTAAAGCACTAGTATGATGGACTGCTAATTGGTTCTCGCTTCCACTAGTGGAATGTTTCAACTTTAAAGCCGATCATGGCTGATTTTTATTTGACTGCTTGTAGTGGCTGTTAAATGAGTGACAGAATGAGCACTTGTTTTATACTTCTCTGTGATTTCTCTCAGTCTCTCCTTTGCTGGAAACATTTTAGGTGTGGCGTTCTTTTCTGCCACGGGGTTTTGGAGGAGGGGGAGCTGTTAATCTATGCTTTTAAATAATTGTAAATCTATTAGGGCACTGTAAAACTAAATGTCAACCATATATAAGTTCTGATCATTGTGAATACTTTTTGCAGAGAGTGTGGGTTGCAGTCTTCAGGAACCTCCTCTGATGATTCTGATACTTGTGCTGTTTGCCTGGAGCGGGATTGTTCCGTGGCTGCCGAAGGTTTGTACCATTATTCCCTTTCAATCTGATTTTGTTCAATATATGAATCAGAGAGATTCTTTAAAATGGTTATGGCAACAATCAGTTATGCAACTATGTTATATAGGAGCAAATTTTTGGGACTTTAAGGTCCAATCTATCCACAAGATGAATGTTGTATAAATGTGCGAATATGCACTCATACAAGATGGACAAGATTAGAAATGATTACATCTGATACAAATTGCGTGTAACGTATATGGAGGATAAAATTAGTCACCTTATATGTTTTACCTCGTTCGACATCGATCTCCTTATATATAGATCAATTTGTGTGCCAGTACGATGGTTGAAGGTGGTAAAAGGACGAGGTAGACCTAAAATCACGTGAAAGAAATTGTTTCAAAGTCCTAAAAATTCCTCAGAATCAATGCAAAACCAAGAGCAACACACAATGAGAGAAAATGATATGTATACTGTATATCTAATATATCAGTTAATCGGGAATAGAACTTATTCTATTGTTACACTTACATTAGATCTGGTTTTTGTGAGGAGCTCTTTTATTCTAGTTGGAGAAGTTTTCTTGTCATGTAGGAGCAAGTGTGAGATCAAGGTGAATAAGATTAAATACTTAGTATTGGAATTAGATATGCCTGAATCAAGCAGATGAATAAATATAGAGAATTCATACATGATACAACCAAATCTCAACTATTATATAATCTGAGGCATAGTTCATTCGTTGATATGAATCTGGCAAATGGTGTAAAAATCCCCTCTAATTGAGAGTTTTTGGTTCCTTACATGATCTAGCACCAACCTCATCATCTATTCTACATGAGTATGAAATCCTTTCTTGACTTATTATGCCAGGAACACTTCCAAAATTAAGCCTTTGCACATTCTAGAATCTAGACCTACCAAATCTAGATATTGTAGTTGAATCATAGGGTATGATCTAGCATTTAGTGAAGTTGGAGGGAAAATCTTAAGGATCGGGATTTAAATCTCAGTAGAGGCAAAAAATGCAAGGAGATTTCTTTCTATTCACCTAAACTGTTGTGTACAAAGTTATCCAATACACGTGTTGGTGGAAGGATGAAGATACTCATTGGAATAATTGAGGTGTGTACAAGTTGGTCTAGACACCGCCTTTATAATCTTTTTTTAAAAGACTTCTAGATGTTGTAGTTATGAAATAAATGTCTAGATACTGCAGTTGTTTTTAGTTAGTCTTTTGTTATACTAGATGTTTTTCAACTCACCCAATATGGAATATCTGATGCCGATCCAGTCTTGTGCTTAGCTATAAAGCAACTTGATTGGTTCACTTAGAAATCTGTTTTACATACTCTTTCAGTCCCATTTTATATAAAGGAGCTTGGGATTCAAGGGTCAAAGCATAGATTTTTCATGTGTTCTGAAATAACATT
Organism: Solanum tuberosum; assembly: GCF_000226075.1. NCBI lineage: Eukaryota > Viridiplantae > Streptophyta > Magnoliopsida > Solanales > Solanaceae > Solanum > Solanum tuberosum. The sequence goes on along the minus strand of NW_006239079.1, from coordinate 786,436 downwards.
TTACATATTTGATGATTGCGTGTAAAGTACTACTCCCTCCGGTCCTTTTTATATGTCATCCTTACTATAAATAGTTGGTCCATAATAGAGTACTTGTCATTTCATAAAATCAATGCATAAATTACAATATTCTTCCTATTTTACCTTGTGAGTTATTAGCCTTGAAAATATGCATTTGACCAACATAAAAAACTAAGTGAATAATTTATGTTCATTGGTCAAAGTAATTAATCAAAATAAATTAAATCATATTCATTGATTGAAAAGTTGACTTAAAAAAAATAAATTAAATAAGGGTAGAATAGTAAACTTATTTAATTTCTTAATGCACGTGAAATAAAAAATGGTGACATATAAATAGGAACAGAACGGAGGGAGTAGTATATATGCTACTATGGTTAATAATTCAAAATATTGAAATAAGTTTGATAAGTCATAGTCAATGATCAAACTGTTCGACTTTCCAAAGAGTGGTAGTGCCACATAAAATGCGACAGCAGTAGTAATAAAAAATAGGTACCAATATCTTTATTTGGTGTCATCAGATTCTCTCGCACTGTTAGGTTTCTGGGACACATTGTCTAACCATGAGAAGATGATAACAATAAAATGACAGTATGGTTCTGTAAAATTAGATGAGAATTGTCATATTAATATATTCTTTTATTTTGTATCAAATACTTTCAGGTTGTGGGCATCAATTGTGTGTAAGATGTGCACTCTATCTTTGCTCGGCAAGCAACATCCCATCTGAATTATTGGGTCCGCCTGGATCCATTCCATGTCCACTTTGCAGACATGGCATTGTTTCATTTGTAAAACTCCCTGGATCTCCTGCAAAGGAAATTAAATTACATCTATCCCTTAGCTTATGCACACCATGCATGCTTCATCCTCGTGACCAAGAACGATCAACACCGCCTAGTGCACATGAAATTAGAAAGAATCGTGTTGCTTCAGTGTCTTCAGATCTTTTCTGTCCTGTGACTTGTAGTCCATTTCCCTCTGTTGCAATGCCTTTGTGTACCTGTGATGATGGACCTTCGCCAACCTTGGAATCAAGAGAAAATGATACTCAAGAAGAAACTCCTAATCAGTCACAGTCCACATCAACGGATCATGACAAAATGAATGTGAGATTGGAGAAAACTACCTGCTCGAACATGTTTTGGGGCAGAAGAAGCTGCAGCAGGGAGCATCAGTGTAATGCTGAGATTAATGCTTAATAAGCTTGCCTTGGTTCCCGAGTAGAAGAAATTTTGATCCAAGCAGAGTAGCAATCTTTTTTGCAGCTTATATAATGGATCCAGCACTCCGGTATCTTGAATACCTTAAAGTGTTACGTTGATTATTTGGACTCGGCGAGGGCTTGTAAAGAATTCACTAGTAGGAAATTGGAGTATTGCAATGGAGCATCACTGGAGAGCTGTCTAATCTTGAGATTGTTCTTAGATTATTCTTCACACTGTTGTATGTAGTGCTGCTATTACTAGTCTGGTTGAAGCAGATAAGTTTTTAACCTGTTTGTTCCAGTACAACCCCATCAAGTTACAAAAGATAGTTTGAGTACTAGTGGGGTTTGTGAAGGTAAACCTTAGATATCTGTAAACTGACAAAGATAAGAGTTGAATAGGGAAATTTGTGTTGCACATTTGCTCTGTTTGTACACCTTTGAATGTTCTGCAGTAGAAAGTCTTGTGTTTAGGTTTGTCAATTTAAGTTGTAAGATTGACTTATCTTGTAAATTAGGTGTGATGCTGCACAAAGCAACAACAACAAACCTTGTGAAATTTCACAAGCTAGGTTTGGGTAGGATAGTGTGTACAGAGACTTGACACCTACCTTTGTGACTTTAGGGAGGATGTTTTTCATAGATTCTTGGCACAAGGAAAGATGAAAAAAGTAGTAACAAGAAGTAGTGATAACAACATATAATATGATAATTGATAATCAAAACGATAGTAATATAAATCGAAGAATAAGAAATTACAATAATAACACTAATACGAACAAGAAATATGTTTGTTTACCTACTAACCTTCTATCTTAATCGACTTTCACACCCTTCTAACAAGGGTCATGCTTTCGTAAACTGAAATTGCATCACCCAAAAGGCAATTTCTCCTCTTTTGCAATCATTTCGCTACAGCACCCGCTACTCGTGTCCTGCATCTTCCAATACTTGTTACGTCTATCTCTATCTCTCCTCAACCCGACAATAGCCAACTTCTTACACTGAGCATCTGCATATTTCTTATGTTTGAACTATTTCAATCTCACTTCTCATATCTTGTCCACCATGAAAATCATTCTCATCTTGTCCTGATTAACTTCGTTTAGATATAATCTTATCTTTCTTGATGTACCCACACAACCTAGCTAATTGAATACCACATGAAAGCAATTGTTGTTAGGTTCTTGGCATTCGAGGAGTTTGACAATTGGAAATGAAGTAAATGGAGAGTGAGTCATGTGGTGGGGTGTCTGAATTGATCTGATTGTTGTCTTCGCGTGACATTAAAGTTGGCCAATACACAATTCTTGCCCTCTTTAACTAATTGTTCAATCTACTTCCGTTATTTTTGTTGACAAAATTAGAATGTCCATTGGACCAAGTTACCTCCTCCCTTATTTGTCCGACACGTGTCCCAATACTATCTTGTCCTTTCTGTATACAGTGTCTTTGAAGAAGCCTTATCTTAATTACTGTTGAGGCCTTAATCATAAGTCTTCTCCCTGCAAGTATAGTGTCAGTGTCAAAGGAAGACAAAAATCTAGTTGACACGATTGTGTAAACTGCAGTCTTACTAGATTTTTGTTTGTTTCCCGCGCAATGATTACCGTTCGACTAAATTCGAATGAATTACGCATTTTAGGATCCATTTAGGAGTGACCCAATGCTCCAACATGAGATCCACTACTAAAAAATTGTCAAAAAGAGACAGAAAAAAGCGACGGACTGCATCGTTTTTTTGGCCAAAAGCGACGGAAAATCGACGTAATCAATCTCGTCGCTTTTTGGCTCGACGCTACGGACTGCGTCGCTTTTGTTTTTTTAAATTTTTTTTTTTTTGAAGAATGCAATGCCGTCCGTCGCTTTTTTTATTTTTAATTTTAAAAAAAGAGACGAAGTCCGTCACTTTAATTAATTTTTAATTTTTTTAGAATCTTGAAAAGCGACGGACAATGAGATGCCGTCCATCGCTTTTCTGGGTTTTTTTAAAAATAAAATTAAAAAAAGCGACGGACTAAAGGATCCTGTCCGTCGCTTTTCTGGGTTTTAAAAAAAATAAAATCCAGAAAAGCGACGGACAAAACCACCCTGTCCGTCGCTTTTTCTGCAATTTTTTTGACAGCAATTTCTGCTGCCCACCTGCAAAAGCAATTCAATTCAATTCCAATCAAACACAAAACATTATAAAGAAGCTACACAAAATATTAAACAACAAACTTAAATTAACATTCAAAATTATCTAAATCACAATTTAAAGACTTATAAAGTCTTTCAAAATTACAAATAGTTCATAAAGACTATAGTTTATCCAGATTTTTAAAGTTCAACCTAATAATTAGTTCATAAATTCTATAAATTGAGATTTCTAAAGTTCACAACCTAAAGTTTAAAATTCTACAATAATTCAAGATTTCTAAAGTTCACAACTTAAAGTTCTAAAATTCTACAATAATTAAAGATTTCTAACGTTTCACAATCTAAAGTTCTAAAATCCGACAAAAATTCAAGTTCTCTAAAGTTCACAACTTAAAGTTCTAAAATCCCACAATAATTCAAGATTTCTAAAGTTCAAAACCTAAAGCTCTAAAATCCTACAAAAATTCAAGTTCTCTAAAGCTTACAACTTAAAGTTCTAAAATCCTACAAAAATTAAAGTTTTCTAAAATTCATAACTTAAAGTTCTAATCTAAAATCCTACAATAATTCAAGTTCTCTAAAGTTCACAACTTTAAGTTCTAAAATCCTACAATAATTCAAGTTCTCTAAAGTTCACAACTTTAAGTTCTAAAATCCTACAATAATTCAAGTTCTCTAAAGTTCACAACTTTAAGTTCTAAAATCCTACAATAATTCAAGTTCTCTAAAGTTCACAACTTTAAGTTCTAAAATCCTACAATAATTCAAGTTCTCTAAAGTTCACAACTTTAAGTTCTAAAATCCTACAATAATTCAAGATTTCTAACAACGTTTCACAAACTAAAGTTCTAAAATCCTACAAAAATCAAGTTATCTAAGGTTCACAACTTAAAGTTCTAAAATCCTACAAAAATTCAAGTTCATATCTAACTTCTAGAATTTCTAAGTTCAAGAATATAATTCAATTAACTCAATTTTCAACAACAATATAATATATAAGCACAAATACAATGACAAATTGAAAAATTCAACTAATCTCTAACTTCTAACTTCTAATTATTTGTTAGTTCTAACTTCTAATACTTAATTTACAATCATATTTAAAAATCCGTTCACAACCTAATTAAAGTTCTAAAATCCTACAAAAATTCAAGATTTCTAAAGTTCACAACCTAATTAAAGTTCTAAAATCCTACAAAAATTCAAGATTTCTAAAGTTCACAACCTAATTAAAGTTCTAAAATCATAGAATAATTAAAGATTTCTAAAGTTCACAACTTAATTAAAGTTCTAAAATCCTACAAAAATTCAAGTTCATATCTAATTTCTAGAATTTCTAAGTTCAAGAATTTCCAAGTTCAAGAATTTCTAAGTTCAAGAATATAATTCAAGTAACCCAATTCTCAACAACAATATAATACATATAAGCACAAATACAATGGCAAATTAAAAAATTCAACTAATCTCTAACTTCTAGGTTCTAATACTTAATTTACAATCATATTTAAAAATCTCCAATTTTTCTAATTTCAACTTTCAAACTTACTAAATTCAAGTACTTCTAAAGTTGGAAAATTCAACTAATCTAATTTCAACTTTCATATACTATCCAATATTTTTCTAACTTCAAAGTAATCTAACTTTCATATACAATTGAATGTTTTTCTAACTTCTAACCGTCAAACATACTAAATTCAAGAATTACAAGTTGGAAAATGCAACTAATCTAACTTCTAACTTTATAACTTCTAACTTCTAACTTCAAATTATTTGTTAGTTCTATCTTCTAATACTCAATTCACAATCATATTAAAATAAACCCCAATTTAGAAGAAAATCATAAAATCAAAAATCCCCAATTCTCTACCTAACTAACAATAATCAAATATACAAATTAACAATTGAATAACACAATTCATCAAACTAAAACAATATACTAATTTATAACATATCAAATATTACTAGAATTGAAAAAAAACTAAAATTAAACCCTAACCTTAACAAGCTAAGGAAAAGAGGCCGTGGGGACGACGGGTGGTAGCGCCGATGGGGCAAGGCAGCGACGGGACTAATGCTCAAGGAGAAAAGGGCGACGGTGGCGTGGGGGCAGCGGCGGCGTTTGGTTTTAGAGAGAAGGGAGAGAAGAGAGAAGAGAGAGAAAGAGAGATGGGAAAATGGGGGAAAACCCGCTTTTTGGTTCAACATAATTTTAAAAAAGCGACGGACAATGTCTCTTTGTCCGTTGCTTTTTAAAAAATATTTGACCAAAATTTTGATTAAAAAGCAACGGATTAAGAAACGTTGTCTGTTGCTTTTTAAAAATATTTGACTAGATATTTTGACCAAAACGCTACGGACTAAGAGATGCCGTCCGTTGCTTTTTAAAAAAACTAATTAATAAAATAAAATAAACGGACAGCGTGGTTATTGTTTAATTTATAAATAATTATTTTTATTAAAAAGCGATGGACGGCATCTCTATATATATTAAATAAATAATTATTAATTATATATATATTTAGAGCAAAAATCCGCAAAAAAAGCGACGGACTAAGAGATGCCGTCTGTCATTTTTTGTAAAATAATTTTAAAAATAATTATTTTTATTAAAAAGCGACGAACAGTGTGGCAAATGGAAAAAGCGACGCAGTCCGTCGCTCTTTTGTTCGTTATTTTTTGGCAATTTTTTAATAGTGAGACCTCTGATTAAAGATTAAACAGTCTAACCACTGCACCATGGTACAGTCTTAGTAGTCTCATTTTGTCCTTTAGTGCAAATAGACGGTAAAAATGCTAAAGTTCCACTAATAAAATTGGACTCAAAATTCTTTGAATAGATTTTGAAGTTTGAACTGATAAAAGTTGAAATCTCAGAAATTTTTCCTAGAGTTCGAAACGTTTTCAGCAATTTTTTAATTTCAATTTTTTAAGCAGCTTCATATTACCAAGGACATGAGTACTCTAAATAGGAAAGAGTGAAAGTTGCATATTAGGATAGAAGGTTAGTAGTGCCTAGTGGTGAAGTGTTGTCTTGCCGTGCGTAGATTTAGGCTTGTTAGTGTCCGTCGTAGTACTAGTTGTATCCCTGTTGTTCTTGCCTTAACACTATTTTGATGTTGTTATTACTTCTTTCTTTCTTGTATATTTTACATTACTTTTCATATCAACAGTTATGCTTCCTCCATTGTTTCCTTCTGAATCTTTACTTGAATTTGATGCACCTGAGCCGAAGGTCTTTTAGAAACAATCTCTCTACCTCCTCAAGGTAATAGTAAAGTCCATTTACACTCAACCCTCTCCATACTCCACGTAACATGTTTCATATGTTATTTATTTATGAAAATAAGCAAATGAGTACGACAAACACCATACATATAATATAATACTATTGAATATGAGCTTATATAATATGCTTGACAATGACACTTGAATCTCTTAAATCAATCAGTGAGGCCCTGGGGGACGTTGTACTAATAGTAATACTTTTGTCTGTACTGTGGTTTCACTATGCAAAGTGCATTTAGCTTATTTTGTGTGTGTGTGTGTCAAATTCATCTTCTTCTAGCTGCAGTTTCTCTCTGGGCATTGAAATAAACAGCAGCAACAGGGGATCCCAATCCATTTTCCGCCGAAAAACTCCTTGTGTTGAATTGATCCCTTGTTGATGGTGCTTTCACTGTTTGCCTTCCTCTTTGTTTATACAACAAAAATACATAACGATGTATCCCAATTACCGGCTTTGGTGTCTCGTAGCACACTATCTCCCTTCCTGTAAATCACAAATTTAAAATTAAATTATACACGATTCACCAGTTGCGTGACCATCTGAAAAGTCAACTCGAGAATCAAACTTACCAAAAGAAATGTCAGTTGTACCGGGAATGTCTGTCACAATCCTGATATTATAAGCCCATAACTTAGTCAACATAATAAACACTTGTACTAATATTGTATATTACATCAATTAATTTGAATTATCATCAGATTTTAGAATAAGAAATATTACCAATGGAGATGTTCCCTCAAGTATGGATCACTAGGACTTGGAGCATCAGGGTCCGTCATGATCTTCCCAAAGAAAAAAAGACAACAATCAGAAACGGAATACAAAACAACAAATACAATGTACAAACATAACATAACCTCTGTTTCATTTTATATAAACACAAACTTCGTGGTCAGTCAAACACACACGTATGTATGTATGTATGAGACGACTTACGAGTGTATAAGCAGATCTCATGTCTTCACCACCAATTTCGACACGAGGTTGAGTTGCAACAACAGCAGGCATGATCTCATGGCCATTAGAAACTTGTTTGCTCCCATTGTATATAACTTTCATTTTCACACTTGGACTAAAACTGTCTACTACTTCACCTATTACTCTCCCTACTGCAAGTGGTTCACAAGTACCTCTAGAAGACATTTTTCTGTTTTCTTTTTTTGAAAATGTTGTATGTTGAGTGATGAAGAAATTAAATATAAGTGGTGAATGATTTGGTAATGTTGCAAACGAGGAGGCTTTATATATAGGTCTTTTTTTTTTTTTTTTTTTTGAGATATTAGTGAAATAAAAAGGAAGGTGCTTGATTTATAAGTTTAAAAGATTCGAAAACCAATCAACGACGTGCCAGATAAAAAGATGTCTACATACAGATATTAAAAGTTAAACATGTTTGCTTAATTGTTTGAACAACTTTTTCAATAACAACAACATGTCTCTTGGCAATAAATAAACAGAAGATTGAGACAATAGAGAGAGAGAGCTGTGATTGTTATAGTTTCCATTGTTCTCGTAATACATAAATGTGTCATTTAACTTGGTTTCAGCTGATATTTATGTTCTCTAACTTTGAGTGTATACAAGTAATCACTTAAACTATCATAAAACTGAATAAATAGGCACATGCATTCTACATGACAAATCGCGTGCGTCTATTCAACTTTATGCATGATAGTTTAAACTTCAAATGACTATTTGTGCAAATCAAAGTTGGAGGTGATAGATATCGAATGAGATCAAGTTAAATGACACATTCATTTATTATGCCTTAAGCTTTCAAAAAGTAATTTAACTCATCTTCTAGTGTCAATCTTTAATGGGATAATTACCTAATCATGCAAATTTATACACTATATTTATCAAATATAGCGAGAGTTTAAAAAATTTATCAAACATAGTGAGAGTTTCTGAATTTTTCATGTATTAGTGATATATTAGTTTTTGATATTCACTCTCTGTCAGTGATACAATAATTCACTCTGTATCTAGGATACAACAATTTATTTTGTATTTATTGTTGTATAGATACAAAGCAAATTATTGTATCAGCGATGCAGAGCGAATTTCACAAACTATTTCTACGTTTGATAATTTTCCGAACTCTCAAGATGTTTGATAATTAAGCCTCAAATTATTGCTATTTTTGAAAAAAAAAATCATATCTGATTTACTCAATTTAAACACAATTAGTTAATTAGGCCTATCTTAGTAGTGCATTTGGCAATATATTGCATTTAGAAGCAAATTCTGAATTTGAATTTAACAGATTCAATATTTAGGTTTTTACTATCGAATTCATTACACTTTTGAAATTATAGTTTTAACCTTTAATATATTCTGAAACTGTAGTTATTTTTCACATATATGGACAGGAAAACAGGGGAGAGACAAGGTAATTTCACAAATGTACACATGGCCAAATATAGTTTTGGATTCCCTTGCTACGCTGGAAGCTTTACGTATGTTAATGAGACTCAACAATCACTACATTCACTATGAATAAATAATAACAACGATAACATACTCAGTGTATAAGTAAGATTTAGAAAAACTACGATATATGTAAGCTTACCTTCGGTTCAAATTAAGTTTTCAAAAATAAGTTAGACAAATACAAAAGTAAAAATTACGATGAGAACACTTCGAAAAGAAATGACAATTAAATAGTAAAGACAATCTAAGAAAAAACAACTACAATGCAAGTTGAAGAGTACAATAGTTAATAATAGAATAATAATACTGATACCGATCATAAGTAGAAGAGGAAAGTAGACAAGGTTCTTTAATAGGAAAAAAAATCTGAAATATATTCGAACTTTGGACGAAATTGTTGTTACGATATCGAACTTTGGAAAGAACCTTTTACCCTCGCACTATTTAATAGTATATTTTAAAGGTACATATGTGCACACGTGGACATCATAAATATTGCATAATTATAAATAGCCACATGGGCACATATATACCTTTAAAATAAACTATTAAATAGTGCGAGGGGTAAAGGTCATTTCCAAAGTTTGGTATCGTAACAACAATTTCGGTCAAAGTTGGAGTATTTTTCAGACCCTTTTCCCTTCTTTAATTAAGCTAGAACCATGCTCTTAATTCCACAAAAATATAAAAATTGATCGACTATTTACTAACCTTCTATTATTATAACAAAAACAACCTTTAGCGACAATAAATAGACACATTAATAAAGAGTGTTAAAGTCTTTACCGGCATTAGTTAAGTGCTATTAGATCCAGTGTCGCTAAAGGCTTTAGAGACATATACAAAGAGTGCTAATTGTCACTAAAAATACATATTTAGCGACAATTGAACTATTGCCGTTAATTAATTATCGCTAAAAATTATTTTTGATGTAGTGTATATATTCTTATTTTTTATTTTTATATTTTTCTATCAAGAATCATTCGATGAGTTAAAAATGTTCATGTCACGTATCAATGCACTAGTATTTTGTATGTATTATTAATAAGGTGCGGACATAAACTACAAGTGGATTTTTTTTATTGGCTTGAGAAGAATGAGGAATAATAGTATGTTGATAATAATATCCTGGACAAATGGGAAAACAACTTTTGAGATGCTTCTGTCGAATAAAAAAATACACTCGAAAAATTTATACAAAAAAAAATATCTTATCAAAGGTAAACAAAAGTAGTACTTTGTCTTACCTTACTAAAGGATTCTTTGCTAAAAATAGTAGTGACAAGGCATCTTCTACATATTCTTTTTTACTACAATTGCTATTATTAGAGAAGTATAAAAAAAACAAAAAATTAGCGATTGGAAAAATTTCATAGCTAAACCGCAGCAAAAAATTGATGCTAATTTCATTTAGTAATAAATTAGTGATGAATTATTAGAAAGTCTAATTAGCTAGAAGCAATTCAGCTGAGGACTATCGATAAATTTCATAGCTAATTTTATTATTATTTTTTGTAGTGTTCCTTATACTTTGCTAACACTAATGGAACATGAGATAAAGTATTTTAGTATCAAAAAAGATACTGCTACTTTGTATGCTTGAATTGAAATCATTTTCTGTTCCTTTAATATCTTGGATGTATATAAACTTTGCCAGAATTGTCTATTAATTAAAATATCATATACAGATTTAGAAAATATAAAACTGCTTTATACTATATTTTCCCCTCTTAGTCCATGTACCAATCGACTACACAGACAGAGAATATAATGTCTCCTAATTTCTAACTTTGAACATATTATAGTAAACATGAATTTAAATTTTTTACTGATTATAATTCTCAAATAACGGTATCTAAATATATTTTGGTAAACTCATATATATTCTACAGAGCAATTCATCTCTTTTGTATTCTAGTCCATTTATCATATACACGAGTCGATTATTTTTATGTGATCTTTTACAAAGCTCACTAAAGGACGATTTCATATGAAATAAAATTAGAAAAAAACTCTTTTATATTACTTTTGAAAATATCCTTTTGTTTTTTCTAACATTATACCTTTTGCCACATTTCACTCAAGAAAAAACAAACATGCACTCTATTTAGCAGAACCTTTTTTTCTTTTTTGAAGTTAACAGAAGAGAATAAGAGAAAAGGAGAATCAACGGTAGCCAACAGTAATAAAACATTTTGATGCCTTATTTGAATGACACGTAGCTAACTTAGTTTTATGTAGAATTCTCCACATCCCACTTGATATACTATTTATCATTTGAAAACCTCTTAACTTTATATTATATTCTGATTCCTCAATTATCTACTTTGTTTTAATTCTACAATTGACATGTTGCGTTACTTTAATAATATTTCCTGTCAATTGGGACTGCACCAATTGATGTGCTGGCATATTTTTTTAATTCTTTCTGTCTGTTTTATTTTACTTGATATTATTAATAATTATATAAGGTAGTAACCGAATTTAAAATTTTAAAATATTATTAGTAAGTTAATATAATATACTATTAATTTTTATTTTTTTAAAAAAGTACTAAATCAGATTAATACGGGTCAAGCAATATAAGATAGAAATTAGAAAGAAAGTGAGTATAATATTGGAATCTTTTTCCCCTTATGATTAGTTAATCAATGCAAATGGTTGTCTTAAAAATACTCTGATTCCACTCATCATAAGTGGTCAAAAAAGGATTCTTTCATACTACAATTGGAAAAAGAGTACAAGAACATATGCAATAAACAATCTAATGAATCGTTAGGGTGTGTTTGGTGTGGGGAAAAATATTTTCATGACAAATATTATTCATAATGTGTTTATATATAATTTAGTAAAATATTATGAAATAAAATAGAGAAAAGTGTCAAAAACACACTTAAACTATCCATTTTTTTTAGTTTCATACCTAAACTATTGAGAGTGTGAGTTTCATACTTAAACTATCACTTTTTAGTTTGAGAAACACACCTCAATGGCGAGTGTAATGCACTCTCTCTTTTATTTGAAAAAACCTTGACACATGACATTCCACATGGATAAAATATTTCACTTTGACAAAAATTAAATAATAAACTATTAATATTAATTAAAAATTAAAGTATTACTATCCATTAAAAAAATTAAAATAAAATAAAAAGTATTTTTTTTACCCCACTCCACCACCTCCACATACGCCTCCGACCCCCGACAATCCCCCATCCTTTTTCAAAATAATTTTTTTATAAAATATTTTTAAAAAATTCATACTTCACCCTCCCCCTCCCAAAAAAAAAAAAACACTCACTCATCCCATCCCCCCTCCCCCCCTAAAAAAATTGATATTATTTTATTTTTAAAAATTCTACCGCACCCATCCTTTTTCAAAAAAATTTCTTTTATAAAATATTTTTAAAAAATTCATACTTCAGCCTCCCTCTCCCAAAAAAAAAAAAAACCCACTCATCCCCCTCCTCCCTCCCTCAAAAAAAAATTGATAATATTTTATTTTTAAAAATTAAAAATTCTACCGCATCCTATTTTACCCTCTGCTCCTAATTTATTTTTTTACATTTTTCTCATTTTGTGTTAGATATGTACGTATATATATTTTTAGAATTTCTTTTTCCACTAGTGTACGAATATAACATAAAAAAATAAAAAAATAAAAAAAAGTCTTGTGGTGGCAAGTAAAAATTATTTTCGATATGTATATATCTAACACAAAATGAGAAATTTTTTTTGGAAGCGGAGGGTTAGGTGGGGTGGGTAAAATTATTTTTTTAAGAAAATAAAATAATATCTAAATTAGTATTTGAAGGGGGGGGGGGGAGGAGTTGAAGTAAAAAAAAATTAAATACTTTTATAAAAGAAATTTAAACAAAAAAAATGGCCAGAGGTAGGGATGGACGGTGGGGGCGGTGAGAGGAAGTGATTGAGCAGGGTAAGTGTAACGACCTAATTCTGTTGTTAGGGAAAAGCCAATGAGGAAAGAATTGGGGCCAGAAAACTTTTGAGTAGTAACTTGAAATTTCCTAGCCTAGTCCAGATTTGGACGAAATTGGAGTCAGGCGAGTCTAGAGAAATCTAGTAACAATTGGGTGATCTAATTATGATTGATCACATTAGTAGATAGCTAAGACGTTAAGGAACCCGTACGACTTTACGGAATTGAATTCAGGTGAGAAGAACTCCCAAAACTAATCTTAGCGTGATCAGATATTTCTGAGTGTCATGGGATGAAGGTGTGTTGTGAAATGGGAGTTTGGAATTCTTAAATTTGCTCACTGGTTCCGTGCAAGCCGTTGGGGCAGGATTTCTGCCGCCAGGGCGGGGCCGCTGTAGCGGGGTGAGGACCGTCGTGGCGGGTCCGACGTGACTTAAGGTCATAAATAAACCCCAAAACGTCTTTATTCTGCACTTTTTGACTTTGAGAGCTAATGAACGACCCCAGATGAGTTCTTGATCATTTTTCACCATTCTTGAGGCTAAAGGTAAGGTTTAACTCCCCAAATCCATTTTTTGATCCGTAGAACGTAGTTTCTTGGGTAATTATCATTGGGGAAAGATTTTGATATGAAGTTAATGGTGGAAAAAGCCCTAATTTGGGTATTGGGATCTTAGGTTGGCCTGGGGTTAATAATGTTGATTATAATCCGGATAATTAGGCCTCATTTATTGATCCTTTCGTTAATTGTATGTTTTAGACCACGAACAAGGAGGAAGAATCCGAAAAGGGAAGATTCAAGTGCCTTAGGGGATTCAAACTTGGATTCGAGGTAGGTGATGGTTGTGATTTCATGTTGGTGTGATATATGTTTGTAATTGCTCAATATGATGTATGTATGCGAATGTTAAATTATTGATCACCTAATCGTAAATGAGGAAAATTGAATAATTGTATGTCATGAATCACCTCTTGTTGTATGATTATGAGAATATACATTGTGATTGTGATTGTGGTTTGTTAAATGGATCGGGTGTTACATTTCGACACACTAACTTGGATCGGTTGTCACGTTCCGGCATAAATATGGGATCGATTGCCACGTTCAGGCATAATTATGGAATCGGTTGCCACATTTCGGCATAAACATTGGATCGGGTACCATGAACTGGTATGCTAACTGTTTGGGTGTGGGTTCCATGAGAGGACCATTGAATTGTGTTGTTTATCTACTTGTGATGATTACGTTATGATTGATATTGGAAGACTGTATGTTGCTCTAAATTGATAACCAATGTGTGTTATTGAGAATGTGGAATACTACTTTGATCCTGAAAAGATGACTAATATTGTATATGTTCGATATATGTTTGTTTTATAATGTTGTGGTTACTTGCATGTGTTTCACTTATTGGGATAGCCATGTGATCCTACTAGTACACTGTGATTGTGTACTGATACTACACTTGCTTGTTCTTTGTTGAGTAAAGGGCATCTTCATGCGGCTATTAATAGACCTCAGCTAGGTGACTATTGAGCGTGACCGGATTCAAGGGTGAGCCAGTTCTTTCAGGCTTCCATGGATCTTTCTTGTTGAAGTCCACTCTTTTCGAACTGAGACTATCTGTTAAGGGTGTTTGTTTAGTTTCAGAGTTGTACCCTTTGTTCTTAGACTTGTCGTTAGAAGAGTTTTGGTACAATGACTTTCAGGTTCTAAGGGTTAAGACTTCCGCATTAGTTTTGGTTAAGTTATTTTTTTAAACCTTTGGAGTTTATGGGAACTCCATATTTTTATTGTCATTTAAACCTGATTCGGTATCTTTAAATGCCTTAGTTGTTAGTTAACTTGTTAGTTGAGTTGTAGTAATGGTTCTCCCACCGGAGGGTTAGTGTGGGTGCCAATCACGACGGTCTGGGTCGTGACAAAGTTGGTATCAGAACCCTAGGTTCGTTGATCTCATTGTACCAAAATGATTCTGGTAGAGTCTTGTGGAACGGTATGATAACGTCCATACTTTTCTTTGAGAGGCTATAAGACTTTAGGAAAAACTCACTTCTTTCTACTCCTTCGTGCTATGACTTGAATCCAAATTGTATCTGGGTGATAGAAATTCTTTCCTTATTTACTATATCGTCCGAACTAGAGCAACAAAAGTGGTAATACTATCACTAGCAAGAGAGGATGTGTATAGACTATCGACAATTGAATAGGGTCACCATTTAGAACAAGTATCCATTGTCTCGGATAGATGACTTTTTTGACCAATTGCAAGGTGCATCAAACTTTTTTAAGATTAAATTAAGGTCTGGTTACCATCAGTTAAGGATTGAAGCGGTTAAAATTTGAGTTCGACTAAGTTATATGATTGAAATTAGAAGTTTTGTGGGGCTCGCTTGCTACTATTGTCGCTTGTGGTATGACTTGAGTCCAATTGATATCTCCCGATTCCAATTGGTATCTCAACAAAGTAAACTAGACGTCGTAGTCCCGGTTGAAGGGACACAAGCAAGTTAATTGGAACTGAGAAGGTTCCAATTGGTATCTGGCCTTAGGGGCCGTATAAGGCATAGATTATCAGTAATGGTCGTCTATGGAACAGATTAATTAAAGATTTTGGACTTGTCTGCATGTTGTAAATGCTTGAGTGTAGTGAAACTTGTTGTGAAAAGAAAGCCATCACAAGATTAGGTGAAAGGGTTTAGATAAACTACGATGTGGTTCGTAAGCGAGAAATTTAGACATGTGTTACGACCAACTGATAACCATGTGAGAGTCTGGGTGTATCCTTGGGATGTGTGGGTTATGGTGTTGAATTAATGAGAATGAGTTCGATTGTGTATCGTTGGATTAACTCAGGGTAGATAATGATTATCCTAGTGTAGAGGATTATCATAAATTGCTCAGTAAAGCTGAAAACCGTTGGGAGATTTTGAAACTAGAAAAATCCCAGAAAATTTTATTGGCAGGGGTTCTGTTTTCGTCAGGGCCGCTGGGGCAGGATTTTCCCCGCCACGGCGAGATTGTCAGTGCGAGATTTCTCCCGCCAGAGCGGGACAGGGTAAGACATAATCTTAGCCCTGTCTCCCTTATTTTCCCCTAGTCATAATTATAGATCCCGAATCGTACCCGAACTAACCACCGCGACCTAATTCAGTGTTCAACAATCAAATATAAGTTATAAAGTGTATTAAAAAATGTGGAGAACCTGGGCATATGAGGAGGAAATCAGCGAGGCTGTGGAGCCGGGGAAAATGGTAATGCAGGTAGATGAGTAGTGCATCCAGGAAATAAGGTTGCCCGTCAAGATGACAGGGCTCAGTTTTATGTTTTTCCGGGTAAGACCAAGTTTGAGGGTGTGATGCAGTTGTCACAAGTGCTACTCTTGTCTATACCCGAATGTCTATTGTTTTGTGTGGTTTGGGTTCTACTTATTCGTACGTGTTAGTTCAATTGCCTTGGGATTTGATGTGGTTTGTGATATACTTGATTCCCCTATCTATGTTTCTACCTAAGTTGAAGACTCAGCCATAGTCACCCTTGTATATCGTGTTTGTCCTATTGTGTTTAGGGATTTTCAGACTTGGGTTGATTTGGTTATGCTGGATATGACTGACTTGATTAATCTTAGGCATGACTTGGTTGTCCCCCATGTTATATCGAGCTTAATTGTAATACTAAGTCGGTAACTCTAGAGATCCCCCGTAGGGAAAGATTAGAGTGGGAAAGGGTGTACAAGCCTAAGCTAGCTAAGGTCATATCCTCCATTCGGACTAGGAAACTGGTGGGGCAGGATTGTTTGGCGTGATTGACTCATATTAGGGATGTTGAGGTTGAATCCCCCTCTTTTGAGTCTATCTCTGTGATGTCAGAATTGAGAGAGTTTAAAACTCAAATCCAAGGGCTTTTTTATAAAGGTTTCATCTGTCCCAATGCTTCCCTGTGGGGTGTTCCTGTCTTGTTTGTTAAGAAGATAGAGGGTAGTATGAGGACTCATGATGTTATCTTAAGCCATAAAGGAGTGGATTGATACCGGAATGACAAACTTATGGATAAGAAAAGTCCCAATGAGTATACTTGGGTTAAGGAAATTGAAGTATTTTAGTAAGAAAGTGTGTATAAATTGGATTAGTCCTCTGAATTTGATGAGTATACTTAAGTTTGGGATGTCATGTTGATGAAAAGGTTGACTTCGTAGTGATAGTCAAGGATGACAGAGCGTAATGGTAATAAGAGTCGTGATGGATTGTGATGGGATGCAACTATATAATAAGATTGTTGGTCAAACGAAGTTTGTATAGTAATTACGACTTGCGAGTACCTAAGGTTGTGATTTTCTAATATTGAGTAACGTGGTTGTATGAAAAGTTATAAGAGATGGTAGGACACCACTTGAATAGAATGTTAAAGAGCAAGAGTTATAATGAAGGAAAATATAGTAGAATGTAGTACAAACTTTAGAGAGAGGCTAGAGCAAGAATATATTATTTGATTGCAAAGGCTAAAGAGGTATCTTCAGAGGTGTAGATAATTGGGTTCAGAGACGCGTGATTTCATTGTTTTGTTGTGGCTATGATAATAGTGTCATGAGTCCATCATATGAGTTAAAAACTATTGAAAAAACACTTGAGAAAGGATTGTGTAGACATTAGCTTGAGCGTGATGATA
The DNA here is from genome assembly GCF_000226075.1 of Solanum tuberosum. NCBI lineage: Eukaryota > Viridiplantae > Streptophyta > Magnoliopsida > Solanales > Solanaceae > Solanum > Solanum tuberosum. The sequence goes on along the minus strand of NW_006239079.1, from coordinate 768,741 downwards.
AATGCTTTGTTATTGTTTTTGAGTTTAGTAATGAGTACGATTGAATTGTTGGCGAAAAATATCGTAAGATCGATAGAGATGCGATCAATGATAAGCAGAGATCAATGATTTCATAAAAATCTCCAAGGTACAAGCTAATGTTGATAGAGAAAGGGATTGTGTTATACGATGGAAATTATAATTCAGATTTTTCTTTGTAAGTCTCCATTCGTGGTGATGTATTTTTTCAAGGTATGAATTGGCAAGGTGAGACATGATCAATTGTATCCGGTATTAAACATGTGAAAGGACTTACACCTAATTTGAGTAGTAAAGTTTATTACTTTTGATTGTTAAGGTACCTAAGAAAGGTTTTCATGTAAAAATGTTGGTTTAGAGTGAGATAAATGGTTAGAGTGTTCTTGATGGTTGTTAGTATTGAGAGTGTGGACTTCAGTGGAATGATGTGAAAAGTAGGTGGATTCAAGTGAATGAAAATGGCTGGTATCGACTCTTCAGATTAAAATCTTTAATGTTATTCGATAAATTCTCATGTGACTATCTATTTCATTTCGTACATGGTTGTGATTATGAGTCGCTAGCTATGCTCAAGTGTGTTTTTAATTTTGTGGGTGGATCCTTAGTGGTGGATCAGGGGTACCAAATCTTGCGATGTTCTCTTGGTTGAGTGGGAAGATTGGGAAGATTTGGTTATTTCGAATGACATAATTGGTGTTGTCTTGGAGTTGTTAAAGTATTTTTGTGGTTCTACATGTACCATCTTGCTTATGATAATTTATAGAAGAGTTACCATGCATATTTGTGGTGGTCCGATAATCTTAAATATTTCTCTAGTCATCGAGGTCATGTATCGATTATGTGTGGTTGAATATCGGGTCATTGAATCCAATTCTACTGTTCTTAACAGGTAATCTACAATTACTAATTATAGCATTTCGATAGTGTTGTGGGAGGGTTTGTATGCTTGGGCATATCCCTCGATGAATATTTGATGTCTAAAGATCAAAATTTTATAACTTCAACTCATGGGAAATTGGGTTGTGAGATTGAGATGTTGATAAGAACTATGATTGTTTG